>NC_051141.1:4426488-4726488 GCF_014839805.1 Manduca sexta | reverse complement strand
ACTACATTACACTACAAAATTATATATTATTAGGTCCTATGAAGTCTACATTTTCCTGACAGTCATTAACAAAAATTATAGCAATACAAGTTTATATTCAGTGTTCAATTCGCAAATAAGCTGATGATAAAAGTAATAACATTTTAAATTACTAATATTATTCCCACTGACCAACATCAAAGAGTCGAGGTGCAACACAACTCCAAACAGACGCACAATGTTGGGATGTTCAATGCTGTGCATCACGGCTGCTTCCTTCAGGAACTCTGTCGAATTGGATGTCATGCGTTCGTGGCCGAGGCATTTGATCGCTACTTGCAACTATTGCAACATTGCAAAAAAAGTCACATTAATTCACTTATAATAATGCATTCTAGGGCATTTATAATTAATAAATGTATTCAGTTACTTTAAAATTTATATAATTATATATCTGTTAAAAGTTAAAACATTGCCATGTTGTGTTTTATTATAAGTATTTCAATATTAGATTTCTATTGCTTTTCTATAATGACATTGTATTATTGTAAATAACTTATGAGTATATGGTACTTTAAAAAAAAAATGAGTTGTAAATTAAATGATTAAATCAAAGTAATAACCATTGAACTTGTGCTACAATAAGCTATTAGACTTGTTTCTGGAAATCAATGGCGTCGATTTAGTGAAATAACATAAGCACGAAAAATTAACTATATATGACAGCAGGTGTTTACAAGCGTGTGATTTCATCGCAAATTTTGCGAAACGAAACCATTTACGATCGTGTGGTACCTAGCTAATAGTAGATTTATTTTATTTTATTTAATAAAAATGTTTTTTTTTTGTATATGTAAACGTAACTTGGTTATAACCTCCATCTATATATATGGCAATAATAAGTTATTATTTTGCATGCAGTCAAATATGCATCCTTACTCTTTGATTCCCTGTAGTCCATGTTCCTTGTTGGACAACACCAAATTGTCCCATACCAAGCTCCTTATTTATAGTAATATCCTCTATTGATATAATATGTTTTGGTGGTACTTTAACATTGTTTTCGGGAAATGGTTGCAACTCAATAGTGGCTTGTGAGTTGGGACCATGAGAATACTGCAATAAAAATAGTGCAGTTATAAATATGTAATGTTTTATCTGATGTAATATTCATATGAATGTGAATGTGATCAGATTGTATATTGAAAGGGATGTATATTGTTACCGTACATATAAATGTTTGCATACAAACATGTTTAACACATGGAATTTTCTGGTATCATGGTTCATCATTCTACTGCCCTACTTCTATATATACTTGGCATTGACTCTGCATACATTGTGATAAATGTTGCTGAAAGGTGAGGGTAAACTCTTTCTATAATACTTTATGTCAATTTATATGACATACAATGTGTTGCCTGTTAAAAGTCTAACCCAACCTTCAGGTTCATTAAATATATTATTACATCCTTACATATGAAATGGGCGTTTTGTCTTACTGGCCACTTTGATCTGAAATATCTCCTCTCTCGTTAAGATTTCCAAATTCAAATTTACAAATACATTTAAGTGGTATGTTTGAATTTGAAAAGAGTCATTTATTTCTTTTGCCTGATTGGTTTTTTCTTTGGCGTCTTTCATATGACACAATGGAAAACTTTAAATATTGCTATATTTACGAGCATGAGTAGTAAATATACTGCAGAAAAAGCTTGTAGGAATAATGATGTGGATGATGCCGCAAATGCAAACACAGTTCCAATCACCCAACATATAAGGTACCAATTTCATATGTAAGGCCCTGGATAGTATACTACTATCAGACCAAGGAAGGAAAGTATTTACTGCTACTGCTTTTATAATTTTTTTTTTGTGAATAGGTCACATTGTATATATTTAAAGACAAAAAGTAGATTAATGGTAAGGTAAAATTTTGAAGCCTCTCAACAATTTCAAATATGATACAAAAATACCTTGTTTAATAAAACCTAAAAAACTGTAAAAGGATCAAAAATGGGGAAGTTACATAGATTCAACACTGGTAAACACAGACATTAATTACATATATTTCTTTTTTAGCCATTAATGTATCAGATTATAAACATGAATTGCTGGTGGTAGGATATATTGAATATCCACCAGGATAGTGTCCACAGTACACAAGGTGTTAAAACCTACCATAAGGGCCCACATAAGTGTGTGATATGTTATGAAATCAGCCTGTGTATCCAATTCCACCAGGCCAACATAATTGTGTCAACTGTGCCGGGGTAATCATATCTTGTCAGTCGACATACTATTGGACCCCACTAAACTTACCATCAGGTGCATTGGAGGCACATTGCTTTGCAAATATAAAAAAAAATATAGATACCAATAAAAATTTAATACTAACCTGATCATTTCTTCTATTGGAACTAAGCAACTTCTTTAACTTTGTTATATATGGATTTGGAAAATATTTGGAGTATATTTTTTTGTATCTTCTCTGTTCAGGTTTTGACAAACCTATGTGTACTAAATCATCTGTGACAACAAACTTGAGCTGCGACAACTTAGTTACTTTCAGCACCTCTCTGAAAATATTATCCTTTTATACTTTTTGCAATATGTCATGTGACCATTATAAAAACATTTAAACACACCCAGTAAAGGAAAGAATAATTGATTTTTGTCCTTATATTGACTCTATCCTTATATCGATGATTGAATATTGTCCTTTTATTTTTGATGTAATGTGAAGTGTTAGAATTAATATATTTGGGATAATCAAATTTACTTGTGAAAGTAACTTTATGATATTTGCAAATAATGTACTTGGTAAACTTAACCACAACAAATTTCATTAACAGCAAATAAAACTTTGAGCTTCTTTATCTATTTTGTCAGGTAGAGTAACACAGGTGTGAATAAATCGCGAGCAAGTCAATACAAACAATATGCAGATACAAAGATTTCGCAGTCTAGCTACAGTAACAATGTGGTAAAAAAAAACAATAAATTTTTACAAACAATATCCTTCGCAAACGCATCTAAATGGAAGGTTAAAAAACAAATGCAGAACAACAAAAACATCAACACATCGTGATCAAGATCCAAACAAAAAACTCAGTGAAAGGACGCCAGGGTAAAGTCATGCGCGGGAGGACTTGTGTCCAAATAAATGTTTAATGAAAAGTTTTCACGTGTTTATTGTATTTACCTAAATAATTCAAAATACTGCTGAAGCTCTGCTTCTTCAAGGAAACCGTTTAAGTTCTCTCGGCCATCGTCTATATTTTCTGAAAAAAACAAGCCGAAACTTTCGTTGTTCACCAGCAAATATGTCAAATATGCTTAAAACAATGCTACTTTATTTGTAACTCACCCATAATATCGTTGTTACCACTATAACTATAAGAGATGATTTTTTTATTGATAAATAGATAAATATATAAAAATCAAAATGTCTAACATCCGACAAAGCCAAGTTATCGGTATTTTGGAAGAGTTGCACTGATTGAAATGAAGATAAGATCTGTCACTGTCATTCCTTTTTTAGTTAGTCGATTATTAAAAAAACGAATGATTGAGCCAAACTAAAATTTAAATAATCTCTAATAATCGAATGAGTAAATTTTTCAATTCGTAATTGTTTTTGCTTGATTAACGATGCAATTAACTAAGGTGACAGCAATACTAGATAATTCGTTGATCGCATTGTTCAGTAGCCCAGAATCAGATTCAATTTTAATATTTTCGGAAATGGTCAGGGAGGCTATTCTATTTTTTTCGTTTGTGCATTTTTTTTTAAGAAAGCTATATAAATACGCGTTTGCATACAAAAATAAAGCATTTCTTTTTAATTTTGTTTACACGAGAAATACTGTGAACATAGGTAATACAGTAAATGTAATTGCATTTCTAGTAAGAATAATAATATTATAAGCTTTTCTCTTATTATATCTGCTAATAATATTAATATCTGGGCAACTAAGCTGTGCTCGGGTGATTCTAGATACACTAATGCTATTTATTAAATACTTAAAAATAGGTCGTGTAATCTTATTTGTTAATAAATAATATAGTGTATATTATCTATAAATAAGTAAAATTTTTAGCTTTCATAGGTATCATAATAATATTTAGATTTTAGCCCCTTCATATCCTGGGTTAGAAATTAATTAAAAAAAATTATATTGAAAAATAATAAAATTAACTTTCGAAATCGAAATCGGTTTCGAAATAAATGTTCAAACAAGACAAAGAAACGAATAACCAATATTATTCTCAACACTTACAATATATATCCTTCCAACAGTTCATAACAATTAGTTCAATAGTTGTTTTTCCATTACAAACGGGTAGCTGTAATATGAAATAATGAAATAAACAACTAAGGTTAGTTAGAATTTGAAAACGTCACATATTATTTGTAGGGCCAAGATGGTGACCATCTTCTTTGATCTTTCTTCCAGTCTTTTCTTTTACCTGCATTGCAGGTATTATAGGAACTGCCATTATCCCGTTAGCAACTTGTAAGAGCCTTTTGAAGTCTTCGTCAAAAATATATATTTTATTGCTATATCAAACAAAGAATAATCGCAAATATACTTCTCAACCTTTAATATTATATTTATACCTATTTTAATAAGTCGACTATTATATTAATATCTATTAACATTGTTTGAGTCGATTATTAATATATGCCATTGGTATAACACTAGCTTGCGACAGTGCTGCCAACAATTGGAAAACAAGGTTTCTGTTTTAGGGAAATTAGTTTTGGTAGAAAAACACATTTTAGTGTGAGTATTTTCTTAAATATATTATTTTCAAATACAAAATAATTTTACTACGCATATTTTTTTTAATACAAGAGGAATTAAATGTAATAAAATTTTTCCGGGTGATGTTTTGAAATATTAGTATTATTTTATATTTACGCTGGCAGCACCGAAAGCCACTTAGCAAATATGGCGTAGGACTGTACAAAATGCAGTGGGAGACATTTGTTGTATCTGTCAATTCGGAAATTTATTAAAAAAGAGATGCACATAGGAAACGACTTTTTGAATCGAATATAGTGTGATAAAAGAGTATTACAAGTGAAATGTGAATTTTACGCAATGTAGGTTACAAATTTGAATATACAACTATTTGAAAATAAGTTGGGATGTCACGACTTATCGTCTAGGCACTCGGTCGTTTGTTTTTAGTAAAACGATCTCATGTTTACGAATTGCATTCACCTTTTGTTTTAGTTACTGTTAGGTTATAGTGTAATTTTGTGCACGGTTTTGTCAAGACATGTATGAGATATAGCCCCGGTAATATTAAATGGTCAAAATAAATGTAAATTATTTCAAACATTGTATATTTATTTCTTTATCAGAATGTAAATATTATTGTAACACGTAGATAAAATTAATAAGTTGTTAAGTTAGTTTTTAAATAGTTGTAAGAGTTTTATAGACTTTAAGTTGCGGAAAATAATGTTCGAAGATCGAAAAGATGCGTGGTCGAGACTGCGGCAAATTGCGGCCTGGGTAAGTGCACAAAACTTTGCTACTTATTTTCATAGTTTTATTTAATATAGCGTTTTATCTATTAATCGCGATTTTATTGATACTTTATTTTAGTAAGGAATTTTATATATACCACTAGAAGTTACTGCATTAGTTTAGTTATAATAGGTTCACAGAAAATTTAGAATTTCTGTTCATTAAATAAGATACTATCTAGTTATTGTAATTCAAGTTCCTTAATCCCAACAAAATCTTTTTAACTAAAGTTTTAACTTATTAAATATAAAATCAATTACAATTTTGAATTATTAAAGTTATTTCCTGTTGGTAGAGCATTTTAGAATGCCAGCCACCATTTGATAAGGACAATTGCTAGAAACTACTTTGCAAATTTCTTATTGTAAACGTCATGTTAATAAGATCTATAATATAATATATATACTGTTATATAGTGTAGTTTATGTCAAACTCTTATTTGGATAATTTTCAAGAATAGGGTATTTGCCATAGTAAAGAAATAAATAAATTTAGTATAGAAGATTATGTAATTTAAGGTGTTAATTAAGAATATTTGACTTAAATTACAAATAAAAATTATTAAATATTTTATTTTCCAAAATAAAAATAAGAGTTTTTGAATCTGTGCATCATTTACAAGAAACGTCTCAAGCGAGCAAGACTAGAGAACGTGACGTCACGATGTATTATATGTAATGTCTTGTCTATTGGTCTTGTAATTCCGAAAAAGATTTTGGCGCGTTTCGCAGGTTTCATTAAGTAATATTTATTTGATTATTTCGTGTCCAAAGTGCACTTCACCGAAAAACAAACATGGAAATTGGTTTTATTGAAGCGGACAGTGCAAATTTGCCAAAAATTGTGTCTTTTATGATCGCAAATTTCTTTGCCTCAAACTCGGACTTTTGTTCTGCAGAATTGAGGAACGTGAAAACTTCATTGTAAGTACAAAACTATCCTTTTCTGATATTTTGTTCAATTCACAATAGATTACAGTTTGATTTATGTACTTAGCCTTATTTTGTTTTGCTATAAAATAACCTTTGTGTCATGCATGTGATAGGTACATGTTTACTTTGTAGACTATAAATACAAATAATACATTTATTACGTTACCAATAAAATCATAACTTATGAAGAATCTTACTCTGGTTAGGTACCTGTTATTTGTGTAAAATCTTTTCAACGAAAAGTTTCTCGTATTGTGGCTATCTGTGATGCTTTATTTCTATTTTTTACAGATCATCAAGACAGTTGTATGGTGATGATGCTAATTCATATGCTAACTCAAATCCTAAAACATCAAGCTGATTACAAAGTGCCCGACATTCTTCAGTTCTTGATGCATTATTAGAGCATCAAGCATAAGAAAGGAAGTGACTGTGAAACGTTTTTAGCCAAAATTAATGGTGTTTTTACACAAGGAAATATAAATTTTGTGGAAAGTCTGACTCGAGCACAACACAAAATTCAAGCATGGCATGAGTTAAGGTATTATTTATTTATAGGTATTTGATTGCATTTTAAATGTGATGTTGCCTTTTTAAATGTGATTTGATACTGTGAGGATTGAACTAATAAGATATTTAAAATCAATGTTCTAGAGCAAAATTCCCAACTTGGGGTCTGTAGACATATCTAGAGTCGGCTGATTTCAATGTTAAAGCTTATATGAAGTTTCAGGTTGTGCTTAAGAGAAACATTTTATTGTGATTTAAGGAGGTCTGTGGTGATCATCTTTGCTCATTTAGTGGTCCACAGCTAAGAAAGGTTGGAAAATGCTGTCTTAGATTAATATATATTGGAATTATATGTTTCCATGTGAGATGCAATCTCAAAATGTAAATTAGTCTTGTAGCTTTACTAGTCTTTGATGTTTGTTTTCACATTCATATGTGTTGGGCACCCATTCTACAGGGCATCCTAGTGGGGATATAAATGTATATGTGGCCACCAGGTAGTCACTAGTTTAACATTTAAAAAAAATGAATTTTCTTTTCAGGAATAAAAGCATCAAAAGCATTTGATGTTTCACGATGCAAAACAACTGTTGGATCCTTGGTTGCCTTAATAATGGGAGCTAAAGTACCAGATACTCCAACCATGAAAAGAGGAAAATCATTGGAAGAAGTAGTAAGAAAGGAGTTGGAAAAAAAATATGACAAGATTGCAGAATGTGGTTATTATTATCAGCCAAAAATTCCCAATGGTAGCTGCATCGCCAGATGGTATTTTAAAGGGTGACACAGTTATTGAAATTAAATGTCCAACAAGCCAAAAAAGTTTTATATATTATATATGTAACAACACAATCACAGAAAAGTTTGCAGTCTAGTTCTTTTGCAAATGTATGTGAGTAATTTAACAAAAGGTTTATTTTGTGTGGCAGATTGGGAATTTGAAAAAAATAATAAAGTCCATGTAATACCAATAGAGTATGATGAGATCAAAGTAAATGATATTTTATCTAAAGTTGTAAAGTTTTGGAAGAATAATGTTTACAATCTATTGTAAAAACTTATTTTTATAACTTAATATAGGAAAATAAAACATTTTATTCTAAATTTTGTTTTTATTCGTCAAATGTTTTTAATTAAGGAGCCTTGTAAATTAATTAAGGCACATGCAATAACAATACAATCGTCCAAAAACTTAATTAAATTTGTATTGACAACTGAATGCGGTTTTAACATTGAGAAGTCCCTTAGACGTCGGATGACTCTTTCAATGTGTATCAGTAAACTTGCTATCTCCTCAGTTTTTGGAGCTTCAACTTTGGTTTAATTAGACTTAACTGATACACTTGGCGGTCTCACTAAACTACATCCCTTTTGTAATAACAGTTGCTCAATATGCTTGAATCCTCTATCAGCTAGTATAATCGCACCAGGTTCCCAATGATCTAAAAAGTTGAAATTTTCAACCAAACATACATCGCTAATCCTGCCACCATAACCAGGAGAAATGTAGTTAATAATACCATCAGGTGTGCTATAAGTAGCACACAAGCACAAGGTATTTTATTGTATTGGCCTTTTTATAATCTTGAATAATAAACGAATCTCACGTATTGTTTACATTAAGACTATTACATCATGACGTCACGCCTCTTATTTGTCACGTGACTTAGCGTTTCAGCGGGAAACATAAAATGTATTTATTAAAACTGTCTTTTTGCTATTAAAATGGCTCTAAATATAAAAATAACAATTGTTAAGCGTATCTTTAGAGACTCTAGAACATTTTAAAGTACTTTACGAAAATTTGTCAAATACCCAATTATTTTGATTTCCTTAAAAGCTTTTAACTTGACTATGAATTGCAGTAAATATATGTATGTGGTGTAAGCAACAGCAGCAGTATAGCTAAAAGCAAGATGGATTTTTATTAGGTGAAGATATCTGCCATATTTTTAAAGATTTCATTGCTTCTATTTTGTGAGTTGGGTATATAAGGTCAGATTTAATATATAACTGCATTTGGTAGCGAATATTAAAATTTATCTCGCTCTTAATTTTTTTTCACGGATGGCACCATTTTTGAAATTCCCCATAGCAGTGTCAATATTTTGATGAATTTGAAGTAAATGTTTTATTATTTTCAAACCAACAATTCTTAATAACCTCATATGAGCAAAATATTGAATTATCAACAAATTAATTCATCTGATATATTAATTAATCAATTCATTTTATCAATGATTGTCGAATGAACAAATAAGTAATGTAAATTGACAGCATCAAATAAAGGCAATCATGTTTATTTATATCTGGAAATAATGGACCTGTTAAAGTAACACTGACCACATACATTCCACACATAAAATTTAAAGTAAATGTATTTTGCTATTGCCTCTGCTTTTACTAAGACTTGTGTACATATTTCTATTGCTATAAATGTTTATTCATTGCACAAAAGCGAACTGTACCATGTTTATATACGGTACGTATATAGTATGCGAGTTATGTGGCATTCTAATAAAGACGACATTTGATTGTCAGTTGCAAAGCCATAGCCGCCGAGATATACAAACGGTATGGAGTATATGTATGAATAGAGAGCAAATACTCGCAATGACAATATTGATATCTGCAGCTTGCAGTAAGGCTAATTAATCCGGAATTGCTTTCAGTAAACTATCGGCATAAGGAGATTTATTATGCTCAATGAATATATGTCTAATGGGTTTGAGGCGATATCTAGTATCTACGTTGAATTATCGCGAGTTTTCGATTTAGCATTAAACAAACGTTAGGTGTAAGTTTTTAGTTTACATTGGCCAGACATATTGTTATTTATGTGACCCGACGGTCCGCGCAGCTCGTCGTTCGACACCGGAATCTCCTGTCGAACAACGGATTAATCATCATAACTCTGCTTCCGTACATCTGACCGCCTATAATTCGCTCCGTCGGACGGTATTATGTATTAGTAACGTTAATCTAATCTACAATGCCTTATGTACAGGATGTCCTGAACTGTAATGAACAATATTTGACAATAGTGCATAGAAACCATTCACAAAACTCGTACTGTATAGTTGTACCTACTTTCTTGGCCCCAACTTGCGATCCTTTATGTCACGCTCCATTAAATTGGTACACGTACCACGAGGAGCCGAAGTTTTGCCACTGAATAATGTACGTATTTTTTTTTATGTACGCAGTAGCTATTTAAGGAAGTTTACTAGACCCATGTGGAATGAAAACGCCTGGAGAAATGGCGTAGAACGTTTTGCGGCCATGGGAAATTACCCGCTTGTACAGACCATTTCTTTATTTTATATAGCCAAGCTCCAACATTCTTATGCTGGCTTCCTACCTCTGGTAACCGTAGCAAAAGTAAGGTCGAAAACCTCGCAGATATTTTTGAATATCAAGAAGAAACTAATGAAAAGATCTATTCTAAAACAATTTTTCTACTATAGAACCTGATTAAGGTTCAGTGTACTACGAAAGTATATTTAGATGTTAATAATTTGTAAGAAAATGTATTAATTAATTACAGTAGAGAATTGCGTCAGCGTCGCATTGCACTTTTATACTCAATTATCTTTCCGTCACCTGATTGTGCGCATGAGCGCCTACGAAACAATAGCTCTGATGTCATATTTAGCATAGACGAGATAGCGCTTTTAGCCATGATACGGACAGACGGGTACATCTATAACGAGAAGGCTACCAGCACGATAGTCGCTACCGCAGTTTTACTTTTACTATAACTTATAACATGTCTAGCATAACCCTTTATACAAGTTTTAAGACTAGTATTACTTCAATTCCAACCTTGTAAACGTACGAACGAATTAACTAACTTTCAAATTTAGCACCGCAAATTGCTATCTATGTTTTCCACTCCCAGGTTGAAGAAATAAACATTGTAGAGAGCTATTAAAAACGTTTGACCCGAGTCCCGACGCGATAGCGTAATTCGCCACTTCTCACAGCTCAATTGGCTTACCCGCCCGCTAAGGCGCTACATCCGTTGTCTATTGAGACGACACGATTCCATTATTACTAGCCGGTTTAATCTGCAACGTTTTACTGGCGGTCCTCTCTTTTCATACATTTGCATTTGATGCAATCATTAAGTCAGGTTTCAAAGAGTACGCGGAACGCTTTGACATCGTGCGTTGTAAAGGAGACGTTCCATAAAATCACAAATTGTATGTTGTTGGTATAGAGACTACTACATTTTATAGGTATTTGGCAGCGATTTAACATATCGATATAATAACCTTCATGTACACTGCGCGTTAATTGCCAATGACGAGGATGCTCAATGTCCAACGAGAGGCAGGTAACGATAATCCATTGCTTCTGTAGATCTGGCTTTACTTGTTTCATAATATACTGACGTAAATAATGTCAGCTATTTGTGATGCGTTTTAATCAATTTGTTATTGCCGTTGAGAATAATATTTTTAATACATAATATCAAAAACAGCTCAGTGTATTGGATGTGAACTTTCAATTGATACGTTTAATTTATAAAAACGGATAATATAAAGTACGATAATACACTTCCCAGTTACAAATGTTTATGCACACAAAGATTTATAATGGTAAAAACTTAATAGATAATGTACCACGCCCTAGCTTTGCCGTAGTTATTACACCCAGTAATCATGTAGTATAGAGAGGTAACTCGCTATAAACTACATGCTGCCATATTTGCTTTAATCTAATTGGAGGCACAATCACGCGAGCGTATAAATGCTCCTACATTTGCATAGGCATGTTTGAAAATTCATTTTGAATTTTAAATTCTCTTACATTATAACATTGATTGAAGGACGGAATGGACGCACAAAAGGAAGTCCATATCATTAGAGTATAAATTGTATAAGATAGGACTCAAAACTGAACCTTGAGGGAGACCTTTCCAAACAAGCCGAGGGGAGGAAATGAAATTTTGATGCCGCACCATAACCGAGCGCGCCATAAAAAGAGTACATATTATATTGACTAACCTCCGAAGGAAAGGTAAGATGTAGCATCTTCAGCCTCAGAGGCGGGAGTTGGATATTGTCATAAACAGACGCCACAACTAAAAATACTGATATAATACTTTAATTTTTTGAAAAAGCTATACTGAAATCTGTCATAAAAATACTTAAAAGAGTCCCTTATTACATCGGGCTCTATTTATAAATTGTGCTTCGTTCGATGTAAAATATCATGTTTTTCAGTTTTGGCGCGTACATGCAGTGTTGACCAACTGTACCGAAACCCGGCAGACCGACAGCGTTAGTGTTTGCGCCCCCAATTTACACATGTAGGTACTAAATGCGGCGTAATTCGAGACATCTGACCAATAACCTCGCTGCAGTACACAACACAGTGCGAATGTACACTATACGGTAGCGCGCACCCGCGTGGTCGGATGTGACACATGTGTCTCTTCTTCTTAATTGCCCATATGGCGCGATGGGGCACTCCTGCCCTGAACTGTACACAAAAATGAAGCTCGCCGTCTGCATTATGGAAATCCTTCCCTGCGGTATAAACGTATACGACTTTCCTTTGTTTTATCAAAAGTTTTTACTCCGCCGTCGCGCTATTCGAGGTATACTTTCGTATCTCAAACCGCTTTTCGCGTTTGTATTGTCTGTTCGCCATTATTTATAGCGAATAGCCGGAAAGGTTAAATACTTCAAAGATAAACTTTATTACTGCTGTAATTCGGTCCGTACATATTGTATTCTATTTATATTTCCAGGCGTGAATGTTACAAGGAGACTTTGGGTGAAATAAAAAATTAAATAAACCGTGACACAAAAAATATCTTAAAAGTAAACAATAAAATGTGTTTGTATATCATTTAACTTTACTATATATAACTAGTAATATTTTGACTAAAGCGTCGGCGTGTCGGGAGACTTCGGGTCATACGCTACCATTATCAGTATTTTTTGTGTTGGAGGTTCTTTATATTTTATCTTCAATTTTTTAATAACGAATTTTTAATTACTATATTCTACACGGTAGGCCGCGATCATCATCCATTTAACATCTAATTAATGAAAATATTCTTATGGGCCCAAGCACGTTTAAGCTGCTGTAAGTTGTTGGGTATGCCGCGGACTGCTTAATGCGGCAGAAGCAGCTTAAAGTTACCATATCTGGGATCAATCGGAATTGTGCGAGTAGGAAATGAGCTGACGATCTCCAAACACCAAAAAAGATCTTTATAAATTATAGCTAAGTACAATCTCGATCACATCAGCATTGAAACAAAACAAAAAAACGCGTCAGAATCGGTCCATTCATTTGGGAGCTACTACGTCATATACATAACGGATACTCAGATACATACCTTAACCTTATCCACCCCTCTTATTGCGTCGGGGTTCACAAACTTGTATGAAATTGTTTCCGACCTAGGGATTGTATTTGCTAAGTCTTTGCTTTTAAGATTTAGATTCCCAGACCGGATAACACAAAAATAACATTTTCAGCTCTTCGCATTTCGATAATGCAGACAGCGCGGCGATTGTTAAAAATAAACCAATTCCTTTCATCGACGTTGTCATAGTACTGCTTTGTAAAAGTACCTACGTTGTGGCCGGCCCAACGTTAATACGAAATAAGGGCACCATAGTGATGCATAAAATGTGTGTAGAATAAACAGTTTGGTACTTAGCAGTTTGGTACTTGAGTTTTGTTTTATGCCGCATATACCCCCTGTCGCCAAAAATTTATGAATTATGGAAGAAACCCATTAAAAATGGATTGTTTTAAAACGTTATAGAGGAACGATAAAGTTGCAAATCGCTGACATGTGCAGGGTGTGAAATTAAATACCAAGCGCACGAGTTGCACTACCCAATGGCCACGCACCGCTGTTAAACTGTTGAGATTGGCACAATTACTTTTCAGATTATCGAAATTTTACTGATAGTCGTGTATTAGAATCTTTGGACTGACGCCAAAACCACGTGCAATCTATGCACCCTAGTTCATAGTAAATGAGGCAAAATAGCGTTAGACGCGGGGTCTGAAGGTTAAACTGTGTTTTACGTAATAACGGGTAAATGCCGCCACCGGTGCTCACCTACGACTTTCTTGCTTTAAATTGAAAGTGGAAACATTAGACGTCATTGGAAAAAAACATCATTTTCTGAATGATTTGTTCAAGAATAGAACTGTGATATAAACGGTATTTTACCAAAGTATAACAATGAAGTAGCTTGTAAAATTTGTAATTCGTGATTTGAGCCAGCGAAAAAGGTTAAAATCAGGTATTGCGCAATTTACAACACCGCGAATAGGTACGCATTTTCCGTATTTTAAAGGAGTCTAAAACACAAAGAAGGCACTTATGTTGAATTGTTCATAAAAAACACATACACAGGATGTTGGTGGTGATACAATTATTGAATTGTGCATCCTCTTCGCATTATGGCATTATGTTGCATATTTTGAAATTGGATTTGTGCAACGATAAATGTTTATATTCTCGGTATTGCAAAACAAGCAACGATTTCAGTTTTGAATGCCAAATATTGTATTAATGTTATATTACAAGTTGTGCCGGGAGTCCACAACTTCGTCTGGACTGATCTATCTCAGTTATGTTCCCTCCTGTTACACCTCATTGTGTAACCGTAACAGAACGTGCGACGCGAGCCCTGCGCGGCATGTCTCCCATATAACTCCATCTGTCGCCGACTAACTCCATATGTTCACAAAATGAAGATTAATATTTGAAAGTTATTAAATTTTTAAAGTAATGTTTGGTTTTATAAGGAAAATTTCACAAGTTTCAATTTAAAGTGACCTAACTCAAAATGAATCTGAGCTACATTCACTCTTATTCTTGCTTCAATACCATCTAAGACATACAGTAAAGAATTTTAAAAATTGTGACATTGTTTATAAAGCTCTAATTGTAAAATGGTTTTGGATCTTAATTTAAATATATTAAGCGAAGGATTTAAATCTACCAAGACATTTTTATCTTACCGTAATACCTTAACCTCTGTAGCTACTGCTCTCTTTGTAGGAGACTTACTAATATGTTTTAAAACACTGACATCTGAATTCAAAGATTTTTAAAAAAATCTCAAAACAATTGATAATTTATGCAAAAGCTTTTCTTGATACCAATCGATAATATTGCCTATAGGGGTCAAAAGACTAGACGAGACATTCCAAAAAAAACTTTCAATATATATCTTGTAGGAAATGCGAGTGCAATGTGACAATTAAGCGTGCGATTTGCGTAAACAAACAGTGATAGCAAAAGTTGTTTTAATTTCTATTGAATTTAAAACAATTTTTACAACCATTGTAATACTAGGTTCACCTACTCCTCGCGAGTCCCAGGTATATTTTTCTTAAAATAATTATTATGTACACGGAAAACCTACGATTTTATTATTACATTATTATTACTGCAGAATCGGTTTGCTACAATTTGTTATTTCTCGTAATGTACTATATGAGTTAGACGATCAGGTTGTATACCGATCTATTCGAAGTTGAATGTGCGGTAATTTTCTCGTTGTTATTGTCTTTATAACTTTAGAAACGTATGCTTTACAGCACTTCAACAGTTTCCTTTCGATTCGTATATAATGATTTCTTATGTTTACGCGAAGGTTGGATATTGAAATAAAACTATTTTACAGATTTTATCGTGGCTTTCCCATATTTTCTATCTGATTTATGACAGAAGAAAGCGACAAAAAGGCTCGGTTAGATCGCGGTTGTGTTTCAAAATATTTATAGCATTGCTTTTAATCCAGAAAATGAAAGCTTTTACGTCCTATATAAATTGACTCCTTACTATCTCGTCGTACATGCATGCATGCGAACAAGTTCTTAACGTCCGTTCATCCATACTGTAACGTCCTGATATATATCTACCCGATAATTCCATTAATTTAGCTAGCTTCAGTTCCCATAATGGATGGCGGCCACCGGAGCCTTTAGTCGTCTAGGCTAATATAGCATGCAACTTACTTCTATGTTTATTTTGAGTCACATTTATGGCATCAGTGTAAATTCTCACACATTAATTAATTACAAACTTTATACGCATAACATGAAGCATGCTAGCAAACAAATCGGCATACTTTTTTTTTAAATAAGTAGTTCTGATTAGTAGTTTTCGTATGAAATGTCGCGATAGAAATTTTAGCACTGTTAGATAATTTAGCGTTGTCATATTATTACGGTTTACGGTCATGACCGAATATTTGGGGCCAAAAATCAACTATAAAATATCAATGTCACGGAATTAAATAAAACTGCTACTTTTATAACCGCCCATATGCAAGTTACCGCGTTATAAATGCTTGCAATGTAGTCTAAATATGGAGCGCTCCCGAAACAGTCAAAATATGTATATTCAGGAAAAGTGTATTTCTTTTAAGATTTCCGAATGATCATATTATAAAACATAGTCCTCCTGCAGCGTTTATGACTTTTTTTTTTTTTGGTTTCGCGGAGAAAGTGCCTTGTTACTACCGCCCAGCCTTCGTGGGGGGCGACTGAGCGGTTATGCAGGGGTAACCGTGCCTTACGGCCCGGCGTTGAGCCGCCCGGATTTGATGGTGACCTTCGGGCGACCGCCGAGCCGAGTCCCTAACCCTATATACAACTTAACCTATGCACGGCCTACCAGTTAAAACTCCGCGGTGGCCCTCTTCGGCGCATTAGGGACGGCCGCGGCCTTCCTCTGACGTTGAAGTGTCTAGTCTGCGACCGCAGTCGCCCCTGCGCGGTGCCGCCTTTCGGCCCGTCTCCTATGGGTGGGGGGCTCAGAAGCCCCCGCGCACCGAAGGACGCCGTCGACGTCTACGGCAGCGTGAGGCCAACTACACACACTGCCGTCCAACCTGGGGGTTAACTGACAAATGTGCAAAGATGCACATTTGACAGCCCACTGCTGCCCGCCGACGACCCCCTTCGTGGCCCCTATTAGTCGCCTCTTACGACAGGCCGGGGATACCGTGGTGGAATTCTCCAAACGCCCCCATTCCACAGGGCGGAGCGTTTATCTGCCTGCCTGAACGCGATAAACTCAAAAGTTATTGAATGGATTTTCATATGGTTTTCTCCAATCGATGGAGTGATTCAAGAGGAAGTTTTATGTGTATAATTAATTAATGTTTCGTACGACAATTTTTTTAGTGAAGTCGGCGCAGGTCGCTAGTTGAGAATAAAATTTATAGTTATCTGTTTGCATCTTTTGGACAAATCGCAAAAATAGAAATAATTTTTTATTGGACCTTTCAAAGCATATTCAATAGCTTCCCGAGAAAACAACACTTAAGCTCAAATTGTTAAAACATATCAATCGATATCGCCGGATCGATCGCGGAAATGGACTCATCAGAATAAAACAACATAATTGATGTTGTAAATGCTTATTTCAGTTCCTGAATTTGTTGTTTTTTTACGTTTATTCCACCCATAGTAAAATATTCAATTGGATAGGTTATAATATGTGTAGAAACGAGTTTTAATTTAATTTGAATAAATAAAAAATGTGTCATCAAAATGTTTGTACGCGCATAACTTCCAAACGACTGCACCAAGCTGGACAATTCTTTTTATGTATTCGTTATTACCCAGAGAAGGTTTGTATGAAAAAAAAAAACTAATAATGGCAAATGTTTAAAAATCTCAAAAAAGTGAGTGTGCGTATATTGACAAAACTCTGACAGTTTAAGACAGGACAACGTCTGTCGGGTCAGCCAGTTTCTTATAAAATTAATGGAATTTTTAGCGATTCCTGACAATGTACTCAGTGCTAGGTTTGTGTCGTGAGGCTTTTGATCCTTATAACATACAAAATTGATTGGCCTCCAAAATATTTTTGTGCATACCCGATTTTCTTCCAGGCTGTACATTTTAAATCTGTGACTACAAGTCTAAATATTTTCAAGAATTAAAGAAATTCTCTTAGAAAGTTTTACTCTAGCTATAGTGAGAAAGTTAGCTGCTCTTATTTTTCTGTTCAAAGAATCCTATCTATCTTTTTATGGAAAATGGATTTCAAATAAGTAACTCTAACAATAATATTATATAAGTAAAGTATTATAACACAGAATATCACTTGTAATCACGGTTCTACTTTTACACAATATCGAATCAACGTGTTCAGGACTCCGATTCATGTACCTCCACCGTACAATAATTACGATCAATTTTAAAGCGCATTTCACAATACAAGTAATTACTTCACTATCGTTTTAATATTCTCGGCATATTTTGTACAAAGAGTTCTTCCATATCAAAATTGTTCTTTAAAATAAACACGACAATATACGATGATTGCAACTTAATGCGTGTATACTTGCATTTCATAATATAAAGCGCTTTAAATAAAGATACAAAACCTTATCCCATCCCATCAGGTGTTCATCCTGATGGTGTCTAGACCCCGCTCGAGATGTACACTCGGCTGTATTACATAAAATAAACCATATCCCCCATTATAAAGGCAATAATTAGCTTAACCCCTGGCATATAAATAACGATGTATCGTGACGTCAGTTTGAAATTTAAGTTTCCTTTTAAAGTTACTAACTTCGTGTGGTGCATGCATTTACCAGCCATCCCACAACCGACCGTGTTCCGCTCTTTGTTTTATTATTCTCTGTGTACACCTACTACAACGGTAATTAAAATGAGAAAATCCGAGGCTTCCTTTCATTATTGAAAGCTTCGGAGCTGTGAAGCTTAAATAGATTCACATTGTTTTTTGCTTTGATTTTATTAATATATTCTATGTTTTATTATATAAGTGAATAGGAAGTGAGAGTGGATTTAATTTCTATGACTATGGAGACGATCGTTACAATTTTCAATTTACAAAGAAATGTTACATTTCCTATACCCATCTATTGAAAATTTTAGTTGTTATGTAATAGATTAATGGATTAGAACAGGTGTATCGACGCCAACTACATTTGTAGAAATTGAATGATAAATTAATTATTCGTGAAGTGTATTGGTAGATCCATCATATTTATGTCCGTAACATATATTTTTAAATAGACTATAAAATATAATAGCATGTAAATGTTTCTATACCACATAATATGCATTTTGTATGATGCACGTATCCATATCAAAACAACATTCTATGAGAATATAAAATTGTTGTACGTTTTCCGGTCACTGGACACGACATAAGAATGTTGGTAATATTTCGCTTGGTTTGCGTTGCTCGGTAACAGAAATCCGTCATGCAAATGTATTGAATAACCCAGTTACTTGTGTCGATGAATGAAATTCGACACGTTATTGATGATAGTAATTTAAAGCGTCCGTTGTTATGCAAAGACAACCGAATTCCTACGTGCGAAAAGTAATATTTAACTCGACCACCTATTATTAACATTATCACCAGCATTTGCGCATAACGCGCGTAAATTACAAAATACGTCATAATCTCTGTATTAGTGCAATGTTCCACTTTATCAGTTTGAGCTCCGTAACCAGGGGCAACGGTGTGGTGCGGCGCAAGCCACGAGTGGGCGTCGGACGTCTCACACCAGCCACGCATATATCCACATAATACACATTACACTGTTCAATTATATTTCATCAATTGAGAGTTGCTATATCTTAGCTCTGCCATCTAAATTTTACTTTCTATTATTGTAATAAATATGAATCTTGGTGCAGGTTTTGGTTAGAAGTTAACGCATATACCGGAAGTTTGGTTTACAGATGGTTCAAGACAGGGATTAACATAGTTGTAGGCTACCTTTTATCACGGAGTATTGTAAATTGCGACTTTTAATATTACACTATGAAAACACTTTCAAGCGGGTGTGGCCGAGCAAAATCTAGTCAAATAAAATGAATTTCTAGATTGGACTGTGATTATAGTAGTTTTCGTCTCCTTCGAAAAAATCATTCATATAATAAAATTATAACAGGCGGATGTGACTGTGACTGTGACATTATGGATAATAAAGAAAAAAATATCGGGGTGGTCTTTAATTGAGCAATAAATACCAAAATATTTTTTTGATTTTTTAAAAGACACCCTGTATGTCTGTCTATGTTTGTATACGCATCACGTAAAAGTTACTGCATGGAATTGAATGCTGTTTGCACTGATGCATTGCTAGAGCTCTAACTTGGAAATATAGGCTTCATTTCGGCAGCTCCAATTAACATTACTTGAAAATGTCGACTTTACAGGAGAGACGTTTAAAATGAAAAGAAGATCAATTTTATAATACGAGAGCTTTCTTAATAAACGTTTTGCGTAATTCAAGAACTGATCATTTTATAAAATATAAAGAAATAATAGTTTTGCATTCTAACGGAAATTAGCCAAAAATCTATTCAGAATAGTGTTAATTGGTATTGATTTTATCCCTTGAAAATATAAAGCAGGATTTTTATCTCGAAATTTCTTTTCACGCGGGCGGAGAAAATGCTAGTATATTATAAAGTTACCATTAAGCGCCTACCTACCTGTCTCATGTCTTCACTCTCTTCTTAACTGAATGATAAGTGTTGGGATTTTGGCATCAGTATAAATGAAGCATATACTAAAAATAAAAATTAAAATAACATGCTGTGATTAGATTAATATAATTACCTACAATGGAGATACCTAATTCAATTAAACACCTCTCAGATCTACCACACGAATGCCTTGAAGAATTAGTATTGCAGGCGTATTTTGTAGTAACAAGGGACCTATCTACGTAGGTGGAGCATATCGCTTTTAACTTGCGACGGTCAAGGCGGGTGAGATAACCCACTTATAAAGTGGTACTTAGTGGTCGGAGAGGCGACATCGATACGGTTCGGAAAATAAACCGTTTACGTTACTGCTAAGGCTTAGCAGCTAAGCTTTTATGAGAAAAATATAAAACAAGTTAATGGACCATACGGAGCTGCGTTCTGTTATTTAATATTTTTTTATTTGGGTTGTACAAATAAGGCCTAGGTACAGAGAAAACAGTAAAGAGCTAAACATGCAACATAATTGTAAATATTATATTTAAAATTTTTTCCAGTAACCTAACAATTCGATACAATTAAAAATAGCCTTTTGTTTAGATGTTAATTATTAAGAGAATGTTAACCTTTTACCACTAAAAGCTGGGTAGCATTCGCGTGGTGCCATGTCAGGGGATGTGAAGAACAACAAATATCGCTATATATAGGTAGTGTGCTGTACACAATACATTTTAAATGAGCGCGCGGTGCTTGTTAATGTATTGTCAAGCACTGTCAATAAAACATGCCCGGTGTCTGGTCGGTGCACGGCCCGGATACCACCCGGGCCCTGCTCGTCGCTTGTTACTCGTAACCAACTTATAAACCGCTTGTAGCAATATTCTCTTCAATACTGAAATGTCAGGCGGACCGAGCGACTAATTAAAGCGATCGGTCCAAGCTCTTTCAGAGGTACGCGCGTATGTAAAATGTAAACTGTATAGGTCACAAAGCCGTAAGCCGTATCATAGGGTGTCCAATATGGACATGTTATATTGGAAAAGATCCATCAATTTAATTTCAATGAGTTTCGCGTCTCGTCCGCTCCGCCTTTTTGTTTTATTAATATCCATGCGGATGCAATTCATTTATTGTATGCATCAAGTGTGCCGGTAAAAATGTGACCTCGCACACGTTATTCCGTCGCTTTAGTGGGCAGTAAAACATGTGACATCCACGTAAGAGACATTAAATTGGAATGTTAAAAACTTTGTGAACAAAAAGCGTACGTAGAAGTGTAGCATATCTTGTAAGTCTGCGTCGTTGCTTTGGGAGATCAAATATAATGTTGAATGTATCTGCTGTAGCTACGTGTACGTAGCTGGTAGTACTATCATTTTCTGAATTGATGTCGATTTTTCCGTCAGCGTTTCTACGAATTTCCCTAGGTCGTGAGCTCGTATTCTCTAATATTTTTCAAGAAATATACGTATGCATTTATATAAATTTGTTTAACATGTGCTTCTTGGTTGATGGCTTAATATTACACAAAATCACATTTGCATTTCGAATGGATCCTGTTTTGGAATTCTAAGAGGTGGTTTTTGGCATGGCTCACATCGTAGTCTGTGGATACTAGTAACTTAACCAAATACTTTCTCAGCGATATTAATATACTCATACCAGGGAGTTACCATATAGTATACATAATATATAAAGAGGGCAGAACAAAAATGTATACAATCAGACTATATAAGGATATGTATAAATTAAACACAATGTTTTTAGTGAAATGGTAATAAAATATAAAGCTAATTGTACCATAAACTATAGCAAAGTAAAAAAATTGCTAATGTGATTCTCTAGCAGTTTGCATCACCTAAATTTTGAAAGTTGAACTCTCCGGGAATTATGCTCGGACCAAAGCAAATTGAATGTTAGCAACTTTATAGTTAGTTATTCAGCGTTATTCTAACTAAAATAATAAAGCTTTCAAGTGAAAACCCTAATAATAATTTTAAATACTTAAACAATACGCAGGGAATGTATAAAATATTTTCCAGCAAGGGAATAATGTCCTTCACTTGTCACTGCTCGATGCGAACATAACGTGGCACTAACTCGAATTGATGTCGGAAGTTTATAATGGCATTTGTCAATGAAAGAAAGCCTTCATCCATTTTAAAATCAAGAGAAACAAGTCTCATACATCCATTTAGAATTTTAGCTGCAAGATGAATGTTGATGTGAATGAAAACATTGCGAGCAATATCTAGCAATAAATGCCGATAGAATGTAATTGCCTGTTCATTTCAAGTCCGGAAGTATAGCCGCACTAGTGCAATTTATCGGAAATAGCGAAATGAAGTCGGTGCAGAGATGCGTCGCTTATAAGCAGCATTTCCCCACATTTATATCATTTCCAACGTTTCAATATTTGCTCAGCTCTTGCACGTAACATAAATGTTTGATTCTTTTTCCAATATCTTAGTTTATCGCCGATGAGGGTTTGTTTTAGTTTCTTAATTATAATTAATTCAACTATGTTTCAAATATCTAATACATCATACAAAACAAACTAAGCTTTTTATAAAATTCCAGCACTTTTAATGGTTATGATGATATGTCTGGATTAAAAGTTTAAATTGCACCTAACCGATTATTAACAAATATTATGATTTTTTGTTTTACACCATATTTTATTCATTTTATTTAAATTTAGATATTAATGATACGATACACGAAATAGTCGTTCAAAACTTCACTCCCGCTCTAACGTATTATGTATAAAGATTATTGATTTTTGGTTTAACAATATCCAGACCCAACGAAGAGAATGACATACGACGAGCAAATATATGTCGAATTCAGTTCAAGGCATAAACGCTACTTGTGGGATGAGGTGATGGTATTCCCACTTATATCGTAAACTGAATCATATTACACCAGCTGGTCGAATTATGATATTTAATGCGGTCTTTTTTTCCTTAATAATGACCACACACTTTTATAAACATGTAGCCAGCACCTGCAGCATTTAGACATTCACGAATATTTAGTTCCATTGGAGTTTGACTTCAAGTTATTGGTCGTTAACTATATTTTTTATAAAACATTAAAAACGTACTACTTTGTGTATACATCATATACTTTACGTACGAGTGTGAAAGGAAAGGTTGGATGATGTACTGTATAATGCCGTAAGCTATTGTCCGATTCCGTAACGCACCGGAATTTCCTTTATCTGCTCGTCGTAATCCAAGTAGACGTCCCGTCTTGTTAATCGAATCTTCTCCGAGCTTGTTTCGTCTCCCCTTATTTTGGTTTGAGTACGCCAAGGATATTAAGATCATAGCCACAGGTGGAGGATTTTAGGAGATTGTTCTCATTTTTATAATATTTTTACGTGGCGTTCATAGATCTTGAAAAAGAAATATGACAGATGATCACAGGCAATAGCAAGTTTATTTTGAAATTTCACCATAAGAAACGATGATGCCGCTGGGGTTAAAGAAGTACGAATTACAGCCTTTTAAATCGTTTTAAACTGGGCTAAAGAATACGCTAACGACAACCATAAAACCAATTTTAAATTATTCTGACGTAATTTAATTCTGGGGTGCAATGAAGAAGGCATTTTCTTACAATTTTCTACACTCGCCTTGCCGTGTATTAAGGTCAGGAGAAATTATATTTATTTCCTAGTGTTATGTTTCTCAGCTCAAGGTATAAAGGTAATGTTTTTACTTTATATTTTAACGTGTACTCCATAACTTTAATAGCTCTAGTCGCCATTTTTAGTTCCTAATAACATACCTAAGTTGTATAATATTATGTGTATGCTTTAGTATGATAAAATTTTACATAAAATCTGCTGTTCATTTTGTTATTTGACCAAATAGAGATATTAAATAATCAGTGATCACACTTATTTAACAGTTTCTTGTTTAGATTGAAATAAATTCAGTTAATAATAGCATTCATTTAATAATCTCCATTTTACTAACTAAATAAAAATGTAATAA
Source organism: Manduca sexta (assembly GCF_014839805.1). NCBI lineage: Eukaryota > Metazoa > Arthropoda > Insecta > Lepidoptera > Sphingidae > Manduca > Manduca sexta. Next base: position 4,702,032 of record NC_051141.1, on the reverse strand, counting down.
AAATAATATTACTATTAGTTAGAGACAATCTTGGTATAGCACAAAACGGTGGTTCTAGATAACTGAAATTTTGCATATGAGTGCCTTGTCGAACGGAGGTAGCAGTAAGATGTTTTAATTCATTCTCTTAACAAGGTTAAATTCTATCACGTGGGTACCCAGCACGTGTTACATAAAGCTTGACAGGTCCCCACTTTACATACAACTTTGTCTCTTTTCCACCATAGTAATTGTTAATCTGTCATGCAATTTAAAATATTAAGTGCTTTCATATCAGTTTCAATATTGCGGGATTAATCAGGTAAAAGGGTGAAATTGTTTTGCGTACTTTGTAAAACCTATTAGTTGCGGTTTCCAATGGAATTAGCACTGAGAGCGGACAGAGGATTTAATGTTATTATTGGACATCAAAGGGATATTTATGTGAATAGCACCTATTAGCCTATATTTTTTTTTCATTTAGTTAGTACTAGATCTTTAAAACGTATTGTCATTATTTCAATTATATTCTTCCGGGTATGATTGTTTTAACAATTATAATTCTGGTCTTATTTCTTATTAAATATTGAGTTTGTCTATGCTCAGAATTAAACTATAGTTCCCTTTAGCATTGCGTTAACTCAATGAACATACCTGTAGTTTCCGACTACTTTCAGTTCGTCGTTACAAAGCAATTATTAATCTTTTTTACACATAAATTTCCTAAATGTTATTAAATATGTACATTATAATATTATTTGTATTAAATACTATAATTTTTCATGTTCAAAATTAATACTAAGTATAATTTCAAATTTAAAATTCGAAGTTCTCGACTTTATAGTGGGAAATATTGAACAATGTAATGTGTTTTCAAATATTCTCTTATTTTATGGAATTATTATGAATAATTTTAAATCATTTTGCATGATATCCTCGGCGGGTGCATGTTATTCACACCGTGGGAATGTTTACGCGGTCACTGTGCGCCAGTTATGTGTGAAGACACACCTGACCTTAAGTTTCTCTGATTCCGGTCGCCGACCAAGGGACGAGCTATGTAAGCTAATCTCACGAAGCTGTGGCATTATATAGTTACGTCGCTTAGGAAGTTTGCGGTCAACACATCAATATGTCGAATATCCACAGCTACTCGTACCGGGCTTAAGGTATACCAGAAACATACATCTATAACCTCGGAAGATAGATGGATTATTAATATCTTTGACATTGACCAAACGTTGGAAATTCCATTTCCTCGAATGCCGATCCGATCGGGCACGTTCTATATTCAAGACATGCAGATGAGTTAATAGAAATTAATTGTGCTCGTATTTAGTGATGAGTGAATGTTGGGTAGAAGCTATTATCTATGTATGTTTAATAGAAATCAAATCGGTTTAACTTTTAATTTAATTTTTTAGAGAAAATGTCTGAGATATCATTTTAAACTCGAATTGTAGAAAAATATACTGTGTTGCTTTTGATTGCATGTTTTTTTTGCTTGCGTATTATTACGCGTTTACTAGACAGTAGCTACTCAGATAATTGTTTTTATATTGTGCTTGTTCAAAGAGGAATTTATCTCACTTGATGTAAAAGGCATTCCTCTATCGCTGAATTTAGATTAATCGGAAAAAGAAAATCCTTTTCAAAGGTAGAAATGTTTGGTCGCTAGAGTGATGTATAATAGTTTTTATGCCAACTTTTGACGGCATATACCTATATATTTATTTTAATGGTAATCTTGCTTCTTATCATCAACTAGCTTTTGCTCGCGGCTCCGCCCGCGTTACAAAGCTTTTCGGGCTAAAGTTTTCTGTTATAAAACTCACGCCATATATTTTCTCGTATACCAAATTTCATCTTATTTCGTTGAGTAGTTTTGAGTTTAATACGTTCAGGCAGACAGATGCAGCGGGGGACTTTGTTTTATAATATATTTTGGTAGAACTTTTTAAAAGGAACAATCTCGTCATACATCGTTGTTGCATAACTTAAGCCGTTTACGCAGCGCACGCAACGGAAGCTCTCAAAACTAATTTTTAAATGTTCCCCGTTTTTGCAACATGTTTCATTACTGCTCCTCTCCTAATGGTCATAGCGTGATGATATATAGCCTATAGCACTCCAAGAACAAAGGGCTATCCAACACAAAAATATTTTTTCGGTTCAAACCGGTAGTTCCTGAGATTAGCCATAACTGCTCAGCTCCTATTGGGTATAGCGTAATGATATATAGCCTATCTAAAACAAAAAGAATTTTCAGTCTGAACCGGTAGTTCCTAAGATTAGCGCGTTCAAACAAGCAAACAAACTCTTCAGCTTTATGTAATAGTATAGACAATCACTTTATTCGTCGGATGGTTCATACATCTGCAAATCTTTCTTGTTTATTGTGTAATTAAAAACGTAATTTTCAATGGTGCTCCATTTTTCATGCTACGGATTTTCCTTCAAACTGAATAAGAAATTACCTTGACGGCAGAATTCTTAAAAAAGAAAAACGCTTACTCCAACCGCTGATGTCGGTTAGGACATGCACTATTCGGTAGGTATTCAGTTCCGGAGCTGATGTGCGATATTCAAAACCCAGATTCGGAATTCCGGAACTAGTTGGGGAAACGACAATAGTATATTACTTTACATTTATATTAAATAAAATACTGTTTTATACCATAAAAGAAACATAATAATAAATTACTACTAATTAGGATTTTAAAAAATCCAAAGTTTAAAGCTGTAGCTAAATCGAAAATCAAAGATTTAAAAAATCTCATAAAAAGTTAAATATTTTGTACAAGAGCAAACTAACCATGATATAAAGTAGCTTATACGTTGGTTCAGGATATGCTCTATCCGCATGCCAAACTTATCCAAAACACGCTTACGGTTTCTGCATTTATTTCCAACAAACATCTAAACACCTAAATATTCTCCTAAACTTTCGCAATTACAATATTAGTAAGATAAGTAAAATTTCATACTAAATCCTGTGTAAAAGCGTGGAGCGTGGGAGAGTGCTTTCAAGTGGTAACTACTTTTATAACTGAATAAGTAGTTAACTCTATAGCGAAATGTCAGACGAACAGTTAAAAAATGTTTATTGATATCAGTTTATTTCCTAAAAGCAATTAATTCATCGATGTATAAGTACTACGCACTAGATTTGGCGTTCCGAACATTCACTGTGATCAACTGAATTGAACTGCAATCCATTCAAACTGACTTTAGTATGATCATTATTGACAGCTTGTGGTTGTGTGGATTGGCGCTCATGATAGGTATAAGAACTCGAGTCTCAGTGAAATAGAATAAAAAATATAAGAGAATAAAGAATAAAAATAGTCGGAATAAAAAATATAAGTCAAATAAGTGAAATTATTTGTTGTTCAAGTGAATAAATAGGTATAATAGTGACGTTTTGGTAGCCATTGTAGTTCAGAGTTTGAACAAATAGTTTATATGGACGTTCGTGTCTATAGAATATACGTTAATGAATTAATTATGTTATTTTATAAGTGTACAAAGAAAAAGTAGATGCAACGTGTAAGCAGATTTATTTAATGGTTAGTTAAGTTTTCGGTTTGTATTTATTTGATATACCTTAAAAAAAATATCGGAAGATACGTACGATTACGTATTTTAATTTCTGTATTGAAATATGGGTACATTTGTTTCAAGGTCCGGAGTTACACAATTTCGGAATTTTAGATTGCATGCAATCGCCGGAGGATAGTTGTTTTCATATGAGAATTCTTTAAAAGTTGATATGAGTTTCATACATCAATATTCAATAAAACGCATGTGCTCTATATTCCGTTGCAGCCAATTCATGTTATGTTTTACCCGGAATACGGGACTTTGCTTCAGTTTTTGTGTCAGCGTTCATCGATAGTAATTCGGTATTGATATTAGTGCTATTTTAATTATTAGTTTTCGTTGTATAACAATATTAAGGGGTGAATAAACTTTCGCCTTATCGAATATAAACGGAACCAAATTAAATGGAAAAACATAGAATTGAAAAAATATTTGCTGTACTCAGAATATTCTTCTTTTTCATCGTTAAAAGTTAAGCTTTCCGTTAAAATAAAATATACGGAGTTGCGAGCAAACGCTGTATGATATACGATATATCTATAATGCTTTATTCATACTGCTTAGCTGTTTAGAATAAACATTTGGCAAGGTGCACTTATATGAATGTGTAGAGAAATAAATACATTATGAAGTCCTTAGAAAAATGTAGCTATCGGGAAATTTTAGATTCTACAAATCTCGCAAGACGTAGATATTATTGTTTTATACATTACATATGATATTTTATTTTGCGAGACAGTTGAACATTTTGCTTGGCCTTTGCAACGTTCGTCGCATCACCACAAATAACAAGTGTCATTAATATCACATTGCCCCAGGTACCGCTCGAAATAATGCCGTATAGGTTACGGGACTATTCTTTCCCATTGCACTTTAATAAAGCGTTTATAAATAGGTTTTATTTATGAGCTAGATAATATATTATTAGAATGTTGCGGTGCTGACAGTTGTTTATAGTCGATTGAATGTGTAATGACGAGATGTAGCTTTCCTATGTTTTTGCATGCTTATTATAATACGATTGGTAACGAGTCATGTCTCCATTGAAAATACTTTTAAAAGTCGACTCCTGTGAACAATTAGTACAGTTTAACAACATTTTTGAATTTGCTATTTACATAGAATATTCGCCTAAACTATTTCTTACTGTGTTGAGATTAATTTTATTTGTGATCGGTGTGGGATGCACGCGATTACAACTTTCGCGTAGGAATTGATCAGTTCAATTAAAAATATTTCATTAAAATGTTTTAACAATTTTAAACCGTCTAAAACAGTTTTTAAGCACACTAATCTGATTTTGATCCAATTATTATTCTATTTTTAGCGATCTAAAATTACTCACGAGCTAGCGGGGTGTCTGGCGGTGTGGAAGGCAATCTCCTCATTCATGCCGAGGTTGTACTAGAATATTACTATATTTCGCTATCAATTACTTATAATCCCAGTGGTTTACTTATTGTACAACCAAAGTTCATACATTTAGCGAAGGAAACACACACACATACACGCACAAATCTTTTATTCCCGAAGGGGTAGGCAGACGCACGACTGGTGCACTCATTTGCCGATGAGTGTATTCGCCACATAATATGATATGGGGTGCGCCTATCGCCACATCGGACGAAAATTTTGATTTCAGGTTGACACTGACTGCATATTTTTGAAAACTTTGATTAGTTCTGGAAAATCTTGTAGGTAAACTTGTCTAAGCTACCAAGAGCAGTTGCGAGGCGACCCAATGATTATAATGGAGATTTGGCTTCAACACATTAATCTCTACCCTGTGATCACTTGAAATTTTACGTTGAAACTGACCCTAGTAGTGTTATCATTAATTATTCTTTTATCGTTGGCGATGATTTTCTTACATTGGTGTTTGTTATTCAGGGAATGTTAGAATTCAAAGTAAACAAATAGCTGTGTGCATTTCAATTGTTTCCTTTGCACCCAGTATGATTGACAGGTTCGAACAAGCTGTTATTGTAAATGAATTAGAGCTATTTAGTTCAGTTGGTAGTCTAGTGTTTATTCCCTGCCCGGCATTTGCAATATACGACCCCGGTTGCTTTTTTCGATCTATCGCGAAAATGACCAATGACAAATATTTATTTTTTTGACATGCTTACGAATGACTTATTTTTATTGGTTTATTCTCGAGATCAAATTAAATTATTTTTAAACAGCTGTTAATGGCACATTTCAAAAGGCAACGATGAACAGGAGAGCGGCCAACGAAAAATAGGCGGCGAGCGTAATATAACGAATAGCTTTAGTACGTAACTATGTTGCAGGACGTGAGTGTTCATTGGTTTAGCCTAATTTCCTAGTTTTTTTATTAAAGCTCTGCCTCGTTTGCATCCGTCCTAGCGCGGTTTTTAGATCGATGGCTGGTCGAGATACGGACGTTGTAGTTGCTGCACGATTAACCCTTATAAATACAATGTAGACTTTGTAGTATACTGTTGTTTATTTGTTTAAGATAACCTGCCGTCTCAGTGAACGACTTGGAAATCGCATGTCTTCCGACCACAATGTGCATTTAAAAGTTTAATTATTGTACTAATGTAACATTTCCATTGAAGTAAGAATATATAATACCTTCGGGGCAGGCGGAGATCATATAATCGTTGAATACAATGTAGTTTGTATTTACAATCGTAATTACAAGTCTATGAACTGATTTTGACTGATGTACGTTTCGTTAATTTTAATTTTAGTTGCACATATCATATTTTATAAGTATTATATGGATGAGAAGTGGAGTATTCACATGAGTATAAAAAGCGCTAAGTGAAGGTGACGAGATCTAATCTAGATACCTATTATATATATTATACATTAACTTTTTCATTATACCTGTCCACGGCGCGTCGCTCCTAACCTACTTTTCCATTGGGCATGTTTTACACTCATTCCAAATACAACATGTAGAGAAACATAAAAATAGTATAAAGTACGTAAATGTCATGCGGACTTAACGTTTTTCCAGCTACGTTTGAAGAGGTCGGCAGCGAGATGCCTCGCGTAACACAATTGTGAACATTTTACGTCGCTGTTACTTTTTCGGTCCATCCATCGCAAACGTGGCACGGTTGCAATAATATTTCTGTAGTTGGTGTATATATTTTTTTGTCGTTAATTATTTTCTCGGTTAGGTGGCGGTTGCGTGTCTGTGCCACATTTAACCTTCGGCGTAATTTCCGCGATAAACGTGTAACCCTATTCTGATGGGACGGACGGAGTAGGGCAGTGCATTTATAACGACTGTATTATAGGTTATATAATATATAAATCTATGTTCTGACTTACGTAATAACGTTGTCGATACCACTTGTGAATTATTTGTTGTATTCCTGTTGGCCAGTGAATTCGCCTACAGTTTTGACATACATGTCATATATTATTAATTGTCTAAAATACTATTTCCAATGGAAGCTAGTGGCTCTTATATCTGTGACACAATGATTAATAAATCCGTTTTAAAAACGATATTAAGTAAAATTGGACTGAATTTGTTTGTAAACCTCAACTTCCCTGTTCGAGAAGCACTAACAGTTCAGTAAACGTGCACACCAATATACTTATAAGCTAATTACAATATCCATTAAACTAATAACTCACAACAACAAAAAACGTAATATGTATTATTTAAAAAACGAGTGCGAACGTGTGCAGTGAGGTGGACACAGTTGGGAGATGTGACGACTCGAAATAATTATTTTAAGGCTCGAGCGACTAAAAATAATCTCGACTGTGATGTCATGAAGACGAGTGTTACGTACCAAACCGACACACATCCGAGTATGACATCAGTTTTGTCAGCCGCGATCATCTGTTCCACACGCTGAATTATTATCACTGTTCCCACGATTGTGATTCACAATATTTTTTCTAGAGCTTTACGGATATAATGTGTTTTGCAGAATGTAGGTTGAATTATCTAGACCATTAGTATTATTTATGTTTATATATATTTCAACAATACTCGTCAGCTATTATATCTACGTTATTATAAAGGGCTGTTTTCATTTTAACACTGCCATTGTTATGTACAATCTTCAAGGGGCGCACAAATATCTAAAGGCCCTTCGGCTAAAGGTAGACTGATAAACAATGCCTTAGGCATTCAGTACATATATATTGTGTTGTGTGTATAAAAATAAATCAATAAACAAACTCTGCGAGTAATTATTTTGTAGTAAATGGCCGACATCTTTCAATAAATGTAAATGATGTATTTTTATCGTTTCTTGAAGTTAGAACCATTGTTAGTATTCAGCGTAACCATGTCGGTATCTTAATTTGCATGTTACCTATATTCAGAGATCTTAACTGCGCATTCGCTATAAAATTGATAGAGGACCGTGGTTTGTTCAGAGTCCAATGCGCTGTTTATATGGTTCCATATTTTGAGCGCGTATAGTAAAAGGCCAATCTATAACTGCGTACAAACTGTAACCGCTTACAGTAGTTGATGAGGCGCGCGTTTCTCAACAAGCTGTTATTTTTATGCGCCTCGTTACGTCGTTAATGCGTCACTGGCGAACCTCCATATCTAACTATTGCCATGCATGTAATTTAGTTTGAGCGAATTTAGTTCGGCAATCGCAGTGCGGATGACATGCGGGCTTCGAGGGCGGCGCTGCAGGCTGCGGCTCCTGCCTCCTTGGAGCCATGCTTGGTGGCTGGAGCCGGGCCAGCCCGCACAGACGCACCGAGCCACTGACTCGTTCATGACGCCGCATATTTTTAACGTAACAACGCAGACACACTCTCCGGTGCCAAATGTAAAGTTCACTAACATAGATTTGGCAAGAGCACCTATTTACGCGAAGTGTCTATGCTGCGAGAAAATAATAGGGAATAACGTATACTATAATACAAACGCGCACGTGGGATGAGGAATAAGAATTTTAGCACCTGCAACGACGTGACGGCCGCGGTACTACTAACATTTATATTGAGAGCGTGTCTTTGTTGCGTCCACATTTGGATCGAGTCCTTCAGGTATTTGGCGCCGTCTATAAGCGCGTAGAACAAAATACGTTTGCCATAATTACGCATCATTACATTTACTGACACACTAAAGTGCCAATCACATAAACTTATAGCTTTCCTGTGACAACTGCCTATAGCTTTAACGTGAGTTGTATGTTGCCCATTATCGCGAATTGTCTATCTGTATAACGACGGGAGCGTGTCGACGCAGGATACGTGCTCCATTGTTGTACCTACCATATGAAGTGGATGCTCTCGCACAATGTACGAGTACAATACTATTAATCCCCTTTTGTTTGGAAGCGATTTTTTTTTGGAACCGGTGATTATTAATTAAGCTGGCGATCCTAGCGAACTGGTCGTGTAAGCCGCTGCGTGGCCTCGTCCCGGTTAACTCCTTATGTTTCAGGTGTTACATGCTAATTAAATTTTACTTTTAGTCTACGCGAAGTCCCTCTTTGCATTGTGTCTGGTATGCGTAATCTATGAATTAAATACACGCACTTTTTATGTTTATTATTTTATTACAGGAATGGGTTTTAGTTGCCATCTCTTTACAGTCAAAACTCACTTTAAGACGACATAACGTTTAAAACAATAAATTTAATCTGAAGACTTTTTGATTCTACTTTTCTCTTCCCTATAGCAAATCAAATAATATTAAGGACATATTCCTTTGAGTTCCAAGTCATTCGCGTTAAATCGTATCATCTACTTTTAGTATTATTTTTGTACCATTGCTTTTAATTCAATTGCTTTAATTCTGTGTTGGCACACTTCAGTTGACAGATGGCAATAAATGTCCAAAATAAAATTAATAACGAGTCCAAAGCCCGTAAATATTGCAGATAATAAGATGTGATGTAGACACTATGTATAAAACGCACAGATTCGTATGGTGACTCAAGTTCTGGCATTGTCTTCCGTGACTAATCGTGAATATTCGGCGCTTCATTTCATCTGCTACTTCACTCGAGGACAATTGATTGAAATCCATCTGTGACGTAACAAAGTTGTGCGAGCTGATTATTTTTCTTATATTGGTTTATTCCGCGATAACAGAGGACTAGATAGGTAATATTTTGGCTGATTCAACATTGATATCTAATACATCGCAATTCCCGTCCCAAAAGATGTGTACCAATGTACACATTGTATGTTGCAAAGTATGCTATATGCATTTCACTCCGATGGTGTATTCCCATGTGTTTGGAGATAGTTTGCTGCCGAGGAATCGGTCCGCTAGAAATAAAGTAATACATACGTTTTACACACAAAGTTCTTTCACGTCTTATTCTATTCTGAGATGTCATTACCTTTTGCGTTTCGGGTTTTTCGATTGCGATAACCTGACTAGTAAAATATAATGACGCGGAATGTCCTATAATAGAAAAAACAAGAAAAACTGATTTGCTTAAAATGGGTAGAAATAATAATGAAATACTTAGTCTGGCCATAAATACTGTTACACTTAATTATAAAAAAATATTACATTTGAATTTCGAATCTGTCATTTTTATACGATTGTTCATTGTGTTTTCTCATTTTGGCGCCAATACATTGTAAAATATTTTGCGATATTAAAATGGTGTGGGGTGATAAAGAGAACCGAATCGCTGTGATAGCATTACACAAAGTAGGTATGGAGCCAAATGCAATTTTTAAAACTCTCCATACACTTGGTATTAGTAAAATGTTTGTGTACCGGGCTATTAATAGGTACAATGAGACCTCCTCTGTTTGTGACAGAAAAGATCTGGCCGTCCACGTAGTGTTCGTACGAAAAAGGTGGTCAAAGCAGTAAGGGAAAGAATTCGAAGAAATCCTGTCCGAAAGCAAAAGATTTTATCTCGGGAAATGAAGATAGCACCTAGAACCATGTCGCGTATTTTAAAAGATGACTTAGGACTTGCAGCCTATAAGAGACGCACTGGCCATTTCTTAACTGATAATTTAAAGAAGAATAGGGTGGTAAAATCGAAACAACTACTGAAGCGGTACGCAAAGGGAGGTCACAGAAAAATTTTGTTTACGGATGAGAAAATTTTTACAATTGAGCAACATTTTAACAAACAAAATGACCGTATTTATGCTCAAAGCTCTAAGGAAGCTTCCCAATTAGTCGACAGAGTGCAACGTGGACATTATCCGACTTCAGTGATGGTTTGGTGGGGTGTTAGCTATGAAGGAGTGACTGAGCCATATTTTTGTGAAAAGGTATCAAAACATCGGCACAAGTGTATCAAGATACCATTCTTGAGAAGGTAGTTAAGCCCCTTAACATCACCATGTTCAATAACCAAGTATGGTCCTTCCAGCAAGACTCGGCGCCGGGTCATAAAGCTCGGTCCACGCAGTCTTGGTTGGAATCGAACGTTTCGGACTTCATCAGAGCTGAAGACTGGCCGTCGTCTAGTCCCGATCTTAATCCGCTGGATTATGATTTGTGGTCAGTTTTAGAGAGTACAGCTTGCTCTAAACGCCATGATAATTTGAGTCCCTAAAACAATCTATACGATTGGCAGTGAAGAATTTTCCCATGGAAAGAGTGCGTGCTTCTATTGATAACTGGCCTCATCGTTTAAAGGACTGTATTGCAGCCAATGGAGACCACTTCGAATAAGCTTTTATATTTTTAATTGTTTTATATTTATGTATTAAACTGACACACTGTAAAAGTAATAAATGTTATTTGCAGTTAACAATTTTCTTTTTTCTTTATTACAATATTTATGGCAAGACTAGGTATATTCGCGCAATACGTCCTGTGTCAATAATACGTTGGTTCCGCATAAAGGCCTTGCACTGCCAACGCTATACGCTCTCCTAATGGAATAGTGAGGTTACATTTTTAAAATTTTTCAACTAACACATTTTCTTTTTATTTATCTTTGAAAATCTATATTACCATGTTCCTTTAAATCATTCAATGCATTTATTTTTTATTTTATTATTATAATTTATTAGCTCTTGCTGTCGGCTTCGGCCGCGTGAAAGAGTTTTTCAGGATAATAGTCCCGGAAAATATTTTGCCGAGATAGAATAGTCTATGTTCTATTTCTAGGTCTCAAAATATCTCCATAACACATTTTATCGCCGTCTGTTGGGTACTGTTCGAGTTATTGCATTTAGACAGGCAGACAAATGCGGCGGGGGTCTATTTTTTATAATATATTTTTTCCAACTTTTTAAGAGAAAATTCACTCTTACATAATTTTTACATAACTTTAACCGCTTACGCAGCACAACCAAGCGAAGCTTTCAAAAGGAATAAATTTTCCCCGTTTGTGCAACATTTATCAATAATGTTCCGCACCTATTGATCATACCGTGATGTATATGTTTGCACATGTATGTTTTATAGCCTTTCGCGATATATGGGCTATCGAAAACAATTTTTTTTTGAATCCTTACGTTATAGTATAAATATAATAGTATAGATAAGTAAATTCTTGTTGACTCATCACAATAAAACATAAAAACTTGATGTATAATAATGTTAACCACAGTTAATTTTCCAACAGAAAATGTTATAATTAGCTACTGATAAAATTAGAATTATTCTTAAACGTCATAACTTATATGAAAGGAAAACAAAATGTAATTTAAATAATTTTGTAATCACGTCATTTTTCCATTGGATGGACGGAGTATCTAATTATGCCAAGTCGATATTATGTTTCTATTACTCCAAGGATCTATTTAGTGCTATCTAGTAATTATGGCCAGTATTACTTAGAAATTATTTTAATTTAACAAGAAGCGAAGACCGTTTGTTTTATATTTTTGTTTTAATTGCTTTAACAGTTGACCTTTAATATTATTTTGAAACATTATTTTTTAATTGGAACACTCCATTTGCCTATTATGTGGTTTTCACATTTATAAATATAAATGTTATAAATCTTTGGACCGATGCGCATTACTGAAAAGTGTGACAGAGCGTTGTTTTGTGGGTAAAAATATTGACTGTGTTAAATTTTCGAAAATGTTGTTAAAATGATTTTTTAAAATTATTTACAAGTATTATCGTTTTTTCATGAATTGTTTTAGAGTTTTAGTTTATGATTTTTTACTATGATATTTATGTATTGTATTACTTACCAGATGGATATTGAAAAATTACCAACGTACGCGGTTACGTGTGATTGACTGCAATTTATCTAACAGTGACATAATTCTGAGATGCAACAATAATGTTTTAGTTTTTAGTACTTAACGTTTTACTAAGACAGCGAAATAGGCCAGAAATACATAAACACATGGCGAGTTAGAAAATAAAAGTGTTCTATAAACTAACTACTAAAAGACGTTTTTTATCTAATGACCGAGTAAGGCTGTGATAACAAGTCTGTTTCTCAGTACTGACGGCATGGCAGTCTTCGCAGTGCGTAGACGTAGGGCCGTTGTGATTGGCTAATATTGAAATACAACAATAATAACCAATCACAACGGCCTATTTCTCAGTGCCGTTGGGCACTGAGAAACAGGCTTGTTATCACAGCTTTACTTCGTCCTTAGATAAAAAACATTTATGAATAAGGGGGTAAGACGATTAAACACAAATGTGTCCCGTATCCGCAATTATTGTTGTGATAGATATTTAATACTTGCAGTCTTGTTATGTTCGAAGTCTATTAGAAATTCATTCTTTCATTTGAATTTCGTTCGGAATTTAGCTATCATGTTCCCGTTTTGCCCCGGATTCCCGGCAATAAATTCCCAGGACGAGATTAATACAATTTTCTGGTGAAGGAATTTCCAGTAAAAAATTCTAGCCGCATTAATATGATATTAAAATGATGAAATATATTAAGGTCACTGCTTTTGTGACAATACACAGGTGCTGTAGAAAGGAGATTTAAAACTTAAATTGCATGTCTGGAGTAAGATTTCCAACTTTTTAGTGGAAATATTTTTTCTATATTTTCGTACTACTATATTATATATTAACGTTGATGTTTGCTATAAGCATTGGTATTTATAATGTATAAATAATAGGTTTTAGGTATATCCGGTTTCAGAATTAAACTAATGCAAAAATTTGTAGATTTTTCAATAAATAATTTTAAAAACGTGTTTTAATAAAATCGAACTTAAATATACATTCAACAAAGCCACTGCGCATAAACACTATTAAAACGAAAACAATACGATAAATATACAACGTAAAGGTCCAATTACGGAGAAATTTTAAACCTCTCAATTATACGTTTAGCACCTACAATATTCCAATGCTGAATTCCTACAGTTTGCGCTACTGTTATTCAAACGATCAATGCGATGAGAAATATTTCTATTATATTATTTTATACTAATGAAGACGCTTAAATTTTATTATTGAACCGTATCTTACGAGTTATTATTTAGTATTCTGCACTAGAAATTTTCTTTTCATCGATAAAGTATGGCGATGCGTACTGCCTAGAATTGTTTCTATCAGAACAACCCTATTCTAATAGATGGATTTGGATTTGTTTTTGTGTTCCGTAAAAGTCAAAAGGCATCCTGATAGGATCACTTTTTGTCCGCCTGTATGTCTGGCTGGCATGATCCTTATTCGCAGGATCGTGTAAAGCAATGAACTTGTAAGTCAACGCTATCAATATACATGACCGTTTATGTTGCACATTTTGCCATTTCACAACGAAATCAAAACCTATATCGATATATTATATACCCTTTGACCTATTATTGTAAATTTTGGCATGATGCAATGTCTTATAGAATACGTAATAGAAAAAAAAATAGAAAACCAATTACTTAAATTACAAAGAAAAGCGATTTTACTATTACAAACTTATTATTTGCAGTTGGTGCAAAAACCGTGTTTAGGGATCGAACGGCAAAGTTGATATTGTCAAGTTTGAACTTTTTGAAAATTTAGACCTTATCTACAAATTTCCACGGAAAACTTGGTGCGCGAGTCAAACTCGCACTTCTCCGGTTTTTTATAATTTCCACGCACCATTCCCATATGTAGTTCTAAATTGAATCTAATTTTTATTCATTTTTCTTCAAACTTCACATTTTTCTTAATTTAAAGAAAGTTACTTGATACTTAATAGTCGAGGTATTTCATATGATGTGACAATACACATTGCTTCGTTTACTTACATTTACCTTTGGACGTACATACGTATTAATAGTGGTTTCTTTACAGTTCTGGTATTTTGCACAACAACGCTATGAACCTTGAGAATTTGTGGATAAACTTTACAAGTTGCAGGACGTAACGTTGGTTGACATGTCTTTTCAGTTAACTCTTGGCAAAGTTTCATTTGTGTAATTAAACTTTGAGAACGCGTTTGATGTGTACCTATGTGTTTCAGTTTCTGATTTCTCGACGCACGAGATATTCCGACTAGTATTTCTCAAGTTTTGGCGAGTTACGGAGAAATATTTAAATATTTAATAAAAATGTAATTTATACAATTGTAAATTGAACCAGACAGTCGAATGGTTAATTATAAGACCATTAAAATGAACTTTCAAACATTTTTACTTATACCATAAATGACATTTTTATTAAATGCCTACCTATTTATTAGAAGTAACGGCTGAACAAATTTAAATTATATTTGGCACACTAATAACCATGTCTTAAAATTAACCAGTAAGATACCGTATTTTCTGGAAAAGCAGACGTTGTACACATGGTACCCCTTTTTAAACTACCCCTTTCAGGATCGCGAGAGCCATATGTAAGCGAACTCCAAAATAAAATGGGTCCATATTAAGAACCAATTCGATACCTATGTATATTACTAAAATAGTATATTCGAAAAATAAAATAAAGGTATTCCTTGAAAAAATATGGAATCAGTGCTTAAAATAAAAATAAGTAGTAGGTAATTATTACCTAGTTACTACACTATAATGACATGGACAATGTGGGACGTCGTTATAGAAAAGGTCGTGTAGTGGAAGTACTGAATAACTGATGAACTGAAACTGTAATTCATTTTTTAAAGAGGATAATACGAGCTTGAGTTCTTTGTATCTTTAAGATCATTAAGTGTTCTTTGTTTTACCTAATATACAGCACCAAAGTTGAAGTGCCGAAATGTTTAAAATGACCTCACTCTAAAGAAAGATTTTTATATCATTAGCAATGGTTCGAAAGTGTTTCTTTTGAAAATATACGATATTATATAATAAAATTAAGGTTTAGGAAGGTTATCGGAGCATTTGATATAATCAGTCATATAGTTTAAACGTCATGAAACCCTCACTGTAATGTTACTTATGTATGATAGTTTAGAGTAATAGAAAATTAGGTTAGAACATTATGCATGTCCCGTGATCCTCTTTTGGAGAGAATAAAAAAAACGTTCAATATGTCAGACCACCTATAAGCTGGCTACATCATACCAATCCTACTAATTATAAATGCGAAAGTTTGTGAGGATGGATGTATGTATGTATGTATGTATGTTCCTCTTTAACGGAAAAATTACTGAACGGATTTGGATGAAATTTTACAGTAGTATTGGTTATACATCAAAATAATACATAGGGTACAATTTATGACGATTTTGTGTAATTTGGTCATAAAATAACGATACATATCAAGTAAGTTAAAAAAAAATCTATCTTGACGTATACGCTGCCTAAATCGTTGAAGTTACACAAAGATGATGATGTACCGTAGAATTGTTTGACTTAAATAGTTTAAACAATAATCCGTGACAGCAAATATCTACATTAAATGTAGATTAAAACGTAATATTTTTTTTTATGTGGAAGCCACTATGATCAAAACAGTGAGCCATAAATATAATTAATTCGGATACTTTCTTTTGCGAGACTTATCCCGGAAAACTCCTTCACGCGGGCGAAGCCGCGAGCAAAAGTTAGTTTTTTATAATATTAATATGCCACCCGGTATTGACATTAAATACAAGAACAATTTATTAGGTAAGTTTAAATTTTTTTTTACGCTTATAGTTTAATTTTTATGCCATATTAATTTATCCTAATATAATCACATAAACGCAAAACGATATAATGTGCAATAAAACGCCTGTCAATTTTATTCATGCAAAGTTCTAGATTTTGTTATTTTAGGCGATTTTATAACATAACATTCATAAAAAAGATACGCGATATAGGGTTATGTTGCATTTTAAATATGTAAAATTATTGTGTAATTATCTTATTTTAAAATCAAAGTCTTTTAAACTATAGGCGTTTATAAGTATTTTTGTAGTCACGAATTCTTTTTTTATATTATTCACATTCTATGTTTTGATAGATCTATTATTTAAAATATAATAAAACAACATAATATTAATTTTTTTATAATGATTTCTTAAGTTTACGCGAATGTTAGACATTTAAATTAAACTATTTTACGAATTTTATCGCGGTTTTAATAGTTTTAAATATTAAAACCGTGATAAAATTCGTAAAATAGTTTAATTAATTTTTTCAGTAAGAGGAGTTATGATATCACGATCTTTCTAAGACAAGGTACCATAGTGCGGCACCCGCAAATAGTGCACCATGACATAATATCCGAGTTTCTTTAGTTCCGAGGTCCTTGGAATGGACTTCTCAAACTTTTCGAGTGTTATTTGGATTTTTGCCTGTCACGACTTAGGCCAGATTTGTCGAGAATTTTTGAGTTAAACGCTTAATGTGTTAATAATTTATATGTATATTCACAAAAAAAAAAAATACTTTTAAATCTCTATTTGATTACTTTGTTAATTATGTATTTTCCGAGTTGTGTGCATGCACACGTTGAAATACTGAGTGGACGGTAATTAGTTCACTTGCTTACACTATTATTTACATTTGGATTTAACTTCCCCGTAAGAAGAGATAGAATTTAACAGAGTGTTTAATTTAACTGGGACTGTATGGGTTAATGCGAAACCATAGGAGACACAGGAAAAATGTGCTAAGAACCATTAGGGTTTTTTTTGTGAAAATCATTTAGACATGAGCAATGGATTTACTATGCTAAAATTGTTTTCACAAAATGGCCTAATGGTTCCTAAGATAGATTCCCTGTATCTGCCATGGTTACAGATTTTCCCGTCCTGTCCCTTTAATGAAAATATGCCGTTAACTTTTAGTAATCTATTTGTGATGTGTACTCTTATTTCCTATTATTTTTTATAGTATCCATCGTGTTTTCAATATGAAATAAGGCTTACTTTCAACGAAATGTCATTAAGTATTTAAATTTGAAAACTTAACGAACGTAGTTCATGAGGCTAATAATTATGAATTCCATTACCAATTCCTTACAATGCTAATTTAAAAACTGAGGTAGGTAGTTATCGTCGCGATACGATATTGGAATGCTAAGTTTTAAAATAAAAAATCGTCGATGGATGTGCAATGGGTATTTGCCTCGCAGCATGTACACCGGTAGAACTGTTGAATTGTAGTACAGGTACGTGAAATATATTTCTTAAATTTGTTAAATGATAAGGTAGTTTGTAGACTGTCTCTGTGGTGTAGTTGTATTAAGCTATGACTTAAGTGCTAGAGTCTCGGGTACCATCCTCGGGTCGGTTAAAGAGATATTGGGTTTTACTAGTCAGTTACAATTCGGAGTCTGTAATCTGTGCCCGATATAGGAGTAGGTTCGCCCTATATCACATAATAGGATGAAATTGCCTATACGGCTTAAAGTGGGTGCACCAGTAGAGAGTCTGCCTACCCCCTCGTATACAAGCATTAGTGTGTCTGTGAGAGTGTGTGTATTATACTATATAGTAGTTTCCCGCAGGAATAGTTAATTATTCCTCGATATATTTGCTTGTCTTCGGCAGAACATTTTCCACTTTCCGGTTGTTTGCGCTCAAATGAAGCAGCTGGATACGAGAGCGACTACGTTATTAGATGAAGTTTTCAGTTTCCTATTAATGTATGTATAAAAACGAAATATTCTCTTGTAGTTACCGTTTTTACGTCTAAATTGATGGTTAGAATTTCGATACGTTTGCACAGTGTCTTTCACGACATTGGATAGGTATCGAGGTACGATTCTGTCTTATATATTACTTCATATAGATCGCGGCTTGGCCCACATTAAAAGCCTTACCTACAACAATAGTCCTCACTGTATTGCTTCATAGCCCGTAACGCATAATTTTTTTGTCATAGTAAAGGAGATGTCCAATAACGGTTTTTACTTGACAAATATTTTAACCAATATAATTTATAGGTATATATTATATTTGAACAGAAAGCTTAAAAACGAGCTATTGAAATTAATCATATCAATTTTGAGACCGCTATTTTCGTGATTTTTGTAATTTTATTTTATTTAAAATTAACGCTTTCGAAATATAAATGTTCCTACATTGAAACGCATGCCTGAAAAAAAGTAAAATTGTCAAAGACATAGTTTATTTGTCTCTAAGGATAACCGTAATTAACGTATTTTATTATTTATTTTCTCTCTTTTATCGCGAATGACAATAAGTGAGGGCTAATTATGTCACAAAAATAAAACATCTAAATTACCCATTCCGCCTTTTTGGAAGATTGAATGAATTTATTTTTTGAGTTATTCTGCAGACATTTTTTTCTTATTTTTATTAAATGGTGGGGTCTAAATTTTTTTTTATAGATTCCACTTTCACATTTCTGCCACTTTATTGTCCAACTAAGTTTGAGGTTGGTTAGAGTTTGTTCGAAATAAAGAAGAAGCGCCCATACAAAAAGCGGACATGCCCTTTTCGCTGTATTATTGAACGTCAATGTAATAAACTTATTTAATTATGATACTTTATAGCGATGTCGTCAATTGCAATATTCAATTTCATCGGACTACAAATATTTATTAAAATGTTACTGCGAACAGCAATTACTACTAGCATAATTCATTAAATTATTGCATTCGTGTGAATACTTGATACATAAACTATTTTATCACAATAATTAGAAAGATAGTGAGAATACCGTTTATTTCAGCGGTGAGCTTTCACAACAACCGCTCTCTAGTGTTATCTACTAATGATGAATGTGTTTCCATAATTCGTGTAGGACTTACGTTTGCACAATATAAACCACTAATGTTAAGCCCATCGCATTGAAAATTGTTAATAGCGCGCATTGTAGCAGTGTAGAATGAGAACCGAGGTTAACTCTCGTTAACAAATTAATGTTCCTTGTGTTATAATAACATTCTCTGTTTTTGTATATTTTGTTAACTATAGTATAGGTGTTTTAGGTTATGTGATAAGTCTTCCATGTGAGATCGTAAACGGGTGGATACCACAGGTATGTTCTCAAGAGATCTAGAGTTCTTGAGTAGAATAGCAGTGTTCGTGCAATGTTGCACCCTGGTTTGAAGGACATTGTAGCCAGTTTTATGAGTGGGTTTATAAGGTTTTATATATTTTTCTTAGGGTGAGTCAGATAGAATAGTTCCTTGCAGTGTTCTGTTATAAAATTTTAAACGGTTTGGCTAGTTTATGGACGGTTGAATCGCTTACCATTAGATGAGCGGCATATTAATTTCTTCAGTCAGTTGTGTAATATAATAGTTAGTAGGGAAGTTTGTAATCTTTTATGTTAAGATATTGGTGTTTGTCTTCTGTTCTGAAATGAATATTTAATTCTACTTTCTTATTTGGAAATGCATCCCCTAAGAGGGTAAAATAATGTACGAAAGTTTATTATGCGAAGTAGGCCATTTTTTATGTAGAAATATGAAAAACCATGTTGGTTTTTTTAGGCTTCCGTACCTCGTTATTACTGAGGTATTTCTGCGTACCAGAGGTAGGAAATCCATACGTATCAGAAGCTATTGTGAATTTAAAAAATATATAAGTTAGAATGATACGTTTCCTTCAATTGCGAGATTGTAATCAATACGTCCCATTGTGTCAAGCCTTGGTAATAGCGCCAATTTCTAAGCAAGTATCGCCATTTGGACCAAGATCCATGAACGGAATAACTTGACTGTATATTTGTTTTTCATGACTTTATTTCGATGAAAATTCAATACTCATTTATGGATAATACAAAGCGGGAATGTTTATTATTAATATTTTAAAATGAAACTTTATACACATTATTTATTGTAACAGAAAAACTAAATAGGGATCTGAATAAAATAGAAAGACGTCCTATTGAATAGTTAAAGAAATTTATAAAAACATTGAAGTACCTTTAGTAAAGTATAGTAAGTTACAAAATTACAATAATAATTTACAAAATGATGTGATTCCAACTATTAAAATGACGAATGAAGCATAATATCTTCGTTCCTGCAATAGCATTATATAGCGATATGCTTCAGAGCATTTCATACGATAAATTACCTGAGAAGGTATTTTTTGGATATAGTTCAGTGAAGCCGCTTGAGCTCTGTTTGATGGCCAAGATCTGTCGTTTAAACTACTAAAGCAATAATCGGTTTTGGTAAGCGTTAATTTATTAACAGTTACCCCTTGTTTTTGAGCGCCGGCGCGGGTAATAGGTAAAATAATTGTAAGGGAACGTATGAAACCTTTCATATATGTCGATACAACGGTATTTTTTGCCACGCGCGCCGCTACCTGCGATGTTTCCCGCACCGTCATTCGTGGCCGGGCAGATAGTTTTCATAATTGGCACTATACACTGTAAATTTGCCGATGTACCCGCTTAAAGGCACGTACGTAAGTTGACAGGTGTTGCATCTGTCTCTCGGCCACCTGGACGGCGTTGTATACACAATTCGTTTGTGTTTACAGCGCGCCGTAAACGTGAAATGTAAACATTGTCACAAACTATCACACCATACTATAACATCAAAAGATTTGCTCATTATTCTGTTTTAAATTAAAGCTCTTGTAAGCTATAAACTCAAATGCAGGTCAACTCGGATATCTTTATAAAAGGGACACGATAAAGGGGATACAAGATAAAAGAAGCTTTACCTTTGTGTCTGATTTACTTGCAGGCACTAAGCAAACGTGAACAAAGCACGTATTGTGTTTTTTACTGTAATATTTATTCGTTTTTGTTCTTTAACAATTAGATATAGATATATATTTCCGTCGTCTTGTCCGAACTTACAGATTATTTTTATACGAAAATAATAATAATGATAATTTGTCCTAACGCCCACGTGTGTTTAATATTGGAAAAAACTGAAATATAAAATAGTGACAACCACCTCATCGGGTTCTTATAGCATTGTTAATATCGTAAGAGGTGCACGTGTTTTATTCTTTTAAGGGTTTTTAGCTCTTTGACATGGATATCAAAATAGGTATAAATTACATTACCTAATAATACTATTAGCGGCTGGACATATATTTTTTCATATTGTGTAATCGCCACTAAAAGGAAATGCCATTGCACGAACAATAATAGAAATTGTCAATACAAAGCCTACACCCACGGCTTATGTACCATCGAAATGGTAGAGATGCAATTTGTGCACTCACGGTTCGCCCAGATTATTTCCGTTTCACGATTTGATAGGGGTCAGGCCTATATTGGACACAGATTAAGTTACTGGGAAACTGGAAGTTGCAGAAATTGTTGTGAAATGATACGGTCTACATCAAAGCTGCCTGGCCTTTTTGACATTCTGGTGAATTGACAACCCGGCTGGGAATGTAGTGAGCTGATTTTCGGTGCACAGTATAATAATTCGTTTGAACTTGGGGTAATTTCGAACGTGGTCACAGCGGCTTATATGCTAATGCATATTATAACAGTTATGGTTTTTTAAGTGTGTTAAGTGATGGCGTATTTAATAAGATGATCAATCTATGAGACGAATTTATACCTAATCAGTTTTAGTAGTTTCTGCGTTTACTAATGAAAAGGTTATAAATTATAATTCCACACATTACAATTTATCTGTATTTTAAAGTAAATAATTTGTTCCATATTTGCTGAATTGCATTATTGACATAACATACATTTATATTCCAATATAGGCACGTCAGTATTTCGTACAAATATCTAAATCCAATGCAGCTGCAGTTTGTAATCGGATGGGGTTGGCAGCCCAATTCACCAGTTTGTGTTTTTCCTGTAATTTTTGTTCAGTTTCCCTTTTGAATTGCGAACTCGGCAACTACACCAGTTCTACAATTCAATTAAACTATGCAAAAACACGGCACGAGTTTTCCATTTTCTTGTTTGCACACAAAGTTTCATGGTGATCCGATATTCCAGTGAGACGTGATTGAGCAACAAGCAGTGAGATTTTTCTGCTTAACATATTTGTTACGATCTAAACTTCACTGATTGCTGTGGCGGCTTAGAGTATTATTGAAATTTATTTGTTTGATGTAATTCTTAAAATCCGCGACTTAATGCTGCGAATTAATAGGTTATTATAACGTAGGTTTACGTACCAGTCTATGTTTAAAGAAGAATGTTAGAAATAATTAATGATAGCCACATAGTTCTGACCGCATATTAAAACGTACATCTCATAACTTAGCTAAGATGCCAATCTACAATCGTTAAGGTTATGTATTGGAATGCGAATGAAATATCTAGCGATATACTTATCATTAGAATAATATGTATTTTCCAAACTTTTTTTTGTTTTCCATTAGGATTAACGTTCGTAGAAAAGCTTTTTGACTACGGCTTCTGGTACCAAGGAATATTTTTTGGCCCGACGACATCTAGACCCAAATGTAATTTTCGACTTCGTAATTGGATCCACGGTTGATGTATTCATTGGTGTATTATATACGCTTTAAAAATATAATTGTTACATAAACAACAAACAGTTATTGTTTGTATTACATTCCTTTATTAAATGACGTGACGTAGTGCTTTAAATACATTTACAAGGCAAAAACTATCTCGGCTCGGCTGTCCGGCTTTGGTTTAAAGATTTAGTTTTTCCTGCTGTTGTTCTAGTATTTATACCTATAAGGCACATTATCATATGCACGATGAATTCTTTGTCTTGTTTTCTATCACTAATCAATACTACTACATCATAAGAGGTTACAAAAATTGTACAAGAGTGCTGGACTATATGTATAACTAATGGGGCGAGCACTGGAAGGGATTAAAATACATTAGGTACATGTGAACAAGTGCAAGGACAAAAAACGTATTCTTGCTATAAAAATTATACTCTACAGCCATCGTACAGTTAAATTTTCGCTCATTTTATTTAATTTAATAAACGTTTCGTGCGTCGTAACATTGCAGAATGCACTGTAATAATAACTAATCACTAAAATAACCAAATATAACAATAATAACGATTTGAAACTGTTTCAGTAGGTAGCGCGATGCAGATATACCTATAGCGATAGCGTGTAAATTGTGAAGGACGAGTTATTGTTGCCCGCGGCTTCGTGCGCTCATGATATTTATCTCTAGGGAACTGTTCATTTTCCCCGAGATGAAAACGTTACTTTGTCACATCAAACTACATAAAATCCTTTGTTAATATTAAGATGCTCAGTTTCCTAGTTTGAAGTTAAGAAAAAACAAACATAACTTTTAAATTTATTGTATTAGTATTGGAACGTCATATCAACAATAAATCTGAATTTAAAATGGAGAAGTCACTTTCCGTACTTATTCTAAAGCGTTTTAAGTTAATAGGAGGGAATTTGTGTAAATGCAGTGACTGAATGTACTTTAACGCCTTGTAAGTGTTCGCTGGACTGCATAAAAGGAAAGATATCGAGGAATTGCGCGCATACGTAAGTGGTAGTCACAAGACGGAAGATAGCTTGATGGCTTGAACGACTTGCATTTTACATTATCAATATTTCATCCGATACGGGTATGAGAATATTAAACCGTACGTGGTTTAAATAAGTTATTAGTTTATTTTTATGTTGTTTTGATACCGATAATGTGGAGATGAATATCCGTTTTAATTTAAATATTGGTGTCACATTGCAAGAGGTAGCGAGGCGTAGAGGTAGCACTTGACATCATAGCTATAATGGAGTTAATTAAATTGAAGGTTATAAAATATACACCTGCGTTCTGACCCTTTATGATATCCACGACGTTTACGTAAATGCCGACAGTAAGCACCGCGAGAATATTTTTTCGGTGGAAATTCGACATAAGAACCCAAGAGGCTGCCTCAACTAAACTACGCAGCCTACTATTGCCAAGAGGTTTCTCCCCGCTGAATCAAAGAGTACAATTAGATTCTAGTGACGTTTTTACCGTGTCTCTTATTTATTATAATTTTACGTGCTTTCCTTCGGTGCAATACCGGCGCAAATAAAAACTTTTTTTGTATCCAATTTGTACCTGTATGGGTTAAGTTGTAAAAAATATTTTGTATCATGGTTTTAGTGTTGGCATTGCTCGATGCTTAGGCCGAATGAAACTTTATATTAGTGTTCTATTAAGTTAACAATGTTTGGAGGATTGGGTTGTCTTGGGGGATGGTATAGGTACGTTCAATGATCTCTCGACAGATATATAAAATCCTTTTTTGCTATGTGTATAAAAAGAACTGATTCCGTTTTATAATGGCTAAAATGATGATGATGGTCATGTTATTGTATATTATCCGTATATATCGCGATTTAAGTCATCGCGGCTCATTGCCTTGAAGATAAACCGCTTACAGATTCTCGGGTTTATTTGGAACAAAACCGGTATAGTTTGCGGACTAGTCAATTACATGGTTTACCGCCTATGTATTGACGGTAATATAATTATTGTTTCAAATGTAATTGTGTTGCGTGCGTGCGGACTGTGGACGTAGGTTTGCATTTCTACTCAAACAAACAATTACACACGTTAATCAGGCATAAACAACGCAGCCGCCGTCCGAGTGTATTGTCGACTCTAGTCGGGCGTCTTCAGCGCCCCGGTTTGCATAGCAGTTAGACAACGCGGAGCCGGCTCGTGCTAATCCCGATCGATGGCTGCATATCGGAAACGATTCTTATATACGCAATGGAAGACGAAAAAGAGATTTTTGAACTAGGATAGTATAAATAATATATATATTAAAATGAAAACGCTTTAATTCTTAATTGGCACAGGCAAATATTTTATTTGTTTTATATATAAACGTTCAGAATTGAACCAGAAACAAATTTATTTTTACGTCAATCGACTCCGGAGCATTTCACTGTCAAAACGAAAATAACGGACGGCTAAAGTTAACTTTCTACATATAAAATCAACTGTAGCTGTGGAAAATTTTATTAAATCGCAAACAAACGGATATGCAATTACGAGTTGCGTTTCATTTTAATTCTCAGTTCAGAATAACGTATTTCTATTCACATAAATTTAATGTAGAATTCATTTCCACATTCATTAAATGTGGATTGAAGAGGGGATTATATATTTTAAAAGTATATGAAATAACGAGTAAAATAATTGAAATGTTGCAAATGTAATTAAATAATACTAGTTTAATTAATAATTGTAATGTTGTTACGTGTATCGCGTTTTAATGACGGACAGTGGAAATGTGTAGTTTGAGTTAGTATTTTTTCTAAAACCAAAATACCATTAAGTTTAATAAAGCAAAATCTTAAATAAAAATGATTTTGAATATACTGAATAAATTAAATTAAATAGTAGCAATCATTTGCAGTGCCATTCTTATTATGTTATAGTAGGGGTTGTATTTGTGTACATTCAACTATTTTTTAGGGTCAAGTTACCTCATTTTAATTGCATACTGTAAGCGTAGATGGTTATGGTATATTAAAATTTATTAGTGTTGTTAAACCACACTTTAAGCCGAGCTAAGGTTTGTATAGTAAGGTGCTTGACTGTACATATCACCTGATGACTTGAACAGTTGAAGCATTGTAAGTTTGAGGGATATGGGCGTTGGCAATTCACTATATAAGAAATGGTTTTGATACATTTTAATTTATACACAAATATAATAATACAAATTTTGTAATGCCACGAAAACTGTTGTACAATGTAAAACATTTTTTACGTTGTTATTTTTCCTAGGGTTTTAAATGGTTTCCGTTTTACTCTGTGAAGATATATATCGACATATATGTTAGTGGATTTTCGGAGAAAAAAACCGTGACACAAAAGACCTCTGAAAAGAAAAGAAACGTGATTTTTAGTAATCTTTATCATATGTAGTTACCAAGTAACTTTAACCGTTCAGTAAGATCGAACCTCGGGGCGGGATTATATTTTTACCTTTTATAACACATTTCTCTTTACCTTTAGTGGACTTTTGTTTTAGCTTAATTACATTTTTTATTCATTTTTACCACCAAAGTAGTACCATCAAACTTTAAATTAGTTGAACATTTGAAAGTAGTAAATTCGCTGATGATCTTCAGATTCCTAGCTGAGGACCATTTCGATCACATCAGCAATAAAAAAAAAAACGAATAAAATCGGACCATTCGTTTGGGAGCTACGATGCCACAGACATACGGATACACATAAACACACCTTTAACCTTATAATGCCGATATTTTTGCGCCGGGGGTTAAAAATATTACTCACGTAACATGACATTTTCATAATAATGATTAAATTTAGTTAGAAACCGCTAGGAACTTGTAACTTTTATCATACTGCTGTAAATCGAACCGTTTAAGTACTATGTAATTACGGGCTTTTTACTTTCTCTGGTCGTTGCAAGGTGACTCGATTTAGGTGCCTCCTATCAGAAACAGAATATCGCTAAGACCTCCCTGCTCTCCTTCCCCACGGTACCAAGATAGGAGAATGAGTAAAAAGCTTTTATATAAGTACTTTGAAGAAGTACGCTTGATGTGTCTGGACGAGAATAAATGTACCACATCGTACTGTCTGGCGTGTATTGCTGAAAGGATAGTCAAAATGTGACGAGTACGTGCTGACAGCGGTGTTTTCGCACAGTTCTTTGATTAGAATTGTGTCTATTGCCTTAACGGATACAAGTCCTGTAATAGGGAAAGTATAATTTTTCGAACAGGAAATAGCAGTCGAAAACTCTCAGTTCGGATTTTTTTTTACCACTCATTACACGTAGGCAATCGCGGTAAATAAGTGTAACTAACTATTTCGGTCCCGGGCCACCCCTAGAATGTACGTATTTCGGCCTAAATCCGTTGCGACTAAGGAATTTATAGCCTCTTGGCATGGACTAAGACGACCATTCATAGCACAATTACGTAACTACAATGCAGTGAGGTATCAAGATACTATTTGAACTTGGCAATTCCATTCAATGTGCCCTTATGTTTGATAAAGGCCCTATCTATCTTTTATCGTCCAAAGTATGTCCACGAATTGGAGAAGCCCCTTTATATAACTAAATCGGTATTATATGTACTACATTAGTTATTTCGGCGATAGTAAATTTATTTATATGAAATTTTATCAACGGACCTAATGATTTACCGGAGACGTAATGGTTCTGACCTGTTACTTGAAACGTTGTCTTTAAATGAAGGTCGATTACGTTATAGATTGTTATGGATGTCGAAGACTTATTCGAAGATTCGATGGTTTTAATTTTGGCCATTATAGTCACGACACGCCCCGCTGTTAATGCACTTTTAATGAAATCGAAGTGTAGACGTGATTTGTAATATCAAAAGACAAGGAAAATGTGCATGATAAATAATAATATTATCGTCTTCTTAGTTAATATTATTTTAGTATTAAAATGGAGTTTCTATACTGTCTAACTCTACAATGTAGTTTATGTATAATATGCAAATATAAAAAGAAACTTATATACTGGCCGAAATTCGTACCATCACGTACAGGTTTGCTTGATACAACTGTTATTTTAAGTCTCAGGCTCAGTTGGTTCTGCGGTTTCAGAATCTGCATTCGAAAGCACAGGGAGCCAGTGCTAGAGATTTAGAATTGCAAAGAAACAGGTTAAGTAGGACGCCAGCTTTTGAATAATGTACTTACTACAGCCACTTACGTTAGCCGGTTTTCCGTACTAAACCGGCTCCTCGGCTATCGCCTAGCTTCATAGACAATGAAGCCAATTATTAAAGAAATTAATCCAATAACTTATATAAATAAAGTTATAGTTTGGCAATGTTAGTTAACAATTTAAATACTTTGGTGCGCCGCATGATTCCTAACATTCCGAATACGGCAGGTAAAACTTTATTTCAACAATTTATATTGCAGCCGTTGCACACAGAGGCGGCATTTGTCTAGTGGTTAGTGTCGCCATCTATCTGTGTCGGGTAAAAACTAGGTTTTCCTCGAAAATCTTTCTTATTTTACAGTGTTTATACAATAAGGACTTGTTTACTCAATTGATGGAGACAAGAATTGTGGAAGCCTCGCGATTACCGGGACACTGTCAATTTATTTCATATAAATAAAATGTCGCTACAGAGTGCTTGTATTTTAACCATATTTATAAAGAGATATACTCTTCCGCTCTCCTACTTATAATCAAGGAGAATGTATACTTTGCTGCTCTCGATTCTGTGATATAATTGTTGTTGGTGATTAATTAGGAAAGTCGAGTTAAAAAGTGCGCTGACAGTCTGCGAAGGTAGACTAATTTTTCTCCCGAACTGAGCAAAAGGCCTGCGACTTGTCAAAGGTTAGCTCGGAATGAAAGGTGGAATTCATTTTGAAGTTTTTTACGCGTGTTTTTAGTGGGATGGAACCCGCAAAGCTTGGTTTTTATTGCGCCGAGAATATATGCAACTGGGGAGTTTTAGTTAAAGATAACGTTGTCATATTATTTGAAATACATGATTGCTCATTTGCTCAACTGCGTTGGCAAATAAACTATGAAAAAATTAACATCTAATTACTGTTGCACTGAATTAAACGTAACTAATTTTCTTCAGTTGTTGAGCCATAAATTGCGGTATGAAACACGGTAGCACAATAATAATTTAAGCCATATTAATCAAGTTTTTCAAATATATAATAATTTAATATAACGCTAGTTTCCCTGGATTAAAATTAACATTGCCAGAGTCGGTTATACGCTTTCTGGGAAATATAAAATTGTTTGACTAACTCAGTGCCGCGTCAGTCCCAATCGCAAACAATAATTTCATATAACTGTTTGTATCGCTTTCCATTCCATTGCTTATTAACCCACAGTTTCATTGCATAAATTCAATGGTATTTTCGCTTGGTGGGCGAACATAATGAGCGTTGGTGTCGGTGCTGTGGTACGCGAACCTGTAATGTGGTTGTACCAGCCATTCTCGGCACAAAGAATCCTAGTTTACGGCCGTGTGTATGCGTGATTTTAGACCGTGTTGTATGTTTACTACCCTCGTTTAATTAGAGGTCCGACCTGTACTCTGTTACTGTCCGGATAAAATTCTCGTCGGCATGTTATTTCAAACTTTCCGCACATAATGAAATGGTAAAATTGTGCATCATAGCACAACGGCGCAGAGTACAGTGTTTGTTTGATGACGGTGTGTCCGTATTTCAATGAATGTATATGTTTAAATGCTGCCTCCTTAACGAGTTAGGGAATCGATACTTAATACTTTTTCTTTTGAAAAGCCAAGGTCACTGTTGATACAAGGCGTCAACAAAATCTGTACTATTAAGTTAATGTGTTTCGATGGGCTATCTGATACTAAAGGTTTTCAGCTGAAATATTTTCGTGGACGATAATTATAATGGACTTGATTGGTATTTGGCTGTTCAAAACGTAATATTATGAAGTGATATCAAATAAAGGGCTCACTACAACGTACTAATTTTATTTTATTTGCAAATTTTAAAACTACGTCCAAAACTGTTATAAAGTTAGTTTTCTAAAATATAAATAGTGGTTATGGTGTTTTTTTGATGGCACAGATTCACCAATTTTAACAAACTAGGTAATACATTTTTAAATTAAAACATTATGTTAATAGGATAATAATAACATTGTTGGACGAATATAATTATTTATTTAAACGTTAGGCTTTCAATTTTGTCGTATGCATGTAGCACAATGTGTTCAAAGATTTTAATATCTTACTGTTAAATGTTGGTTAAATGGACTCTAACCGAGGATCAATCCTTTAATAAATTTAACAATAAGATGTAATATTATGTCTTCCTCGAGAGATGGTGAGGTGATAAGTGGGTTCGACTGCAAACAGCTCGATGGATTTACTAAATTGTAAAGCATTTTTTATAGGTTTTAATCATTTTTTTTTTGTGATACCCATATAATTATAATTAATTTGTGACATTATTGGAAATGAAGGAAAATACAATGAAATATATGCAAATTGTCGCAGTTAAAAACACAACATACCATTCATCTAATTTATAAATCTTTGGATAAACTCATGAATCTGTAAGAAATTAGAAAGTTAATGTTACAGGAACAACTATTCGACTGAATCATATTTTTCAATAGGGGCACCTATAAGCTATTTTAAAGTTCCAATTGTAAAGAGACGTGAATAGTCGCGGAGCACATAGCAAAGCGCAAAGTATTCCAGAGGGCGGGAAGGGTAGGGGCACGACAAGGAATAACAATACCAAGTCTCCCTCGTAGTACGTAATGAATGTAGAATCCAGGCATATGATGTGACTTTTAACTAAATTGCTGTTCATGCCCTCTATTGGTTACGAAAGGCATATCATCCCTTGTTGGTTCTTACATTCGTGTAAAACTCAAATGTTGTAGTTTGCTTTTGGATCAACGCCATCTAGCGAATAACGTTGGAACTACTACGCTGTTGTTCATCAAGAACATCACAGATGTCGTTGGAGGTGTCGCGAAGCTCTGCATCAGCAAGTTTCACAAATGGAAATGGTTGCCTTGTTCATGAATAGTTGTAACAGCGGACGGATAGATGGCGGTGGAAGGACTTTATGCAAATGCATGTTGAAGTTATCAAAACATAATCACCAGGTGCTTTGTATAAAAAAAAATCAACATATTTTTATCTCTGTTAAAGAAGGTAGAGATGCTACTAGTGCGTCGATAGCTTGTGAAGCTTTATTCCGTGCCATATTTTCATAATAAGCGCGTTTAAAGATACCATAGCCATTAATTTTTATCCTAGGCTAATGACTAGAAATCATTGCTTAAAAAACGATTATCACTTATTTAGATGCAGAAATAAAATAAAAACATTATATTAAAATAACATCAATTATTATATACCTAGTAAGCAAATAAATAAATAAATGTGGACCATTGTTTACTTCTTTAATATTCTTTCAAGGCACAAATTTAATTCAACTTTATATTGCCTTGATTTTTTTTTAAATAATGGTATATTTCAACATAGCCCATACGACAGGTTTGCTAAGAAAGCAAATGTATTCCGCTTCTTTGACTACTCTCTACGCGTCCAGGGCGGGCTGATTGGACCTATCTTAAAAATGAACTTCCAAAAATCTCCTCTAAGTGCTCCAGCTACGTGCGTCTAGACCCGGCTATTTCCACTGCGCGTTAATCGATCAGTCAGTCAGTCAGTACCTTTATTTAATACTTAGACCCGGCGAAGTTCGTACCGCCTAACAGTCGACATATTGACATTAATATTTATACGATACTAATGTCACTCAATTGTTTTCCCTCAACCCACCCCACCTCCACGAACCCCTCGACTAATACTTAAACTTTATGGTATGGTATTAAAGTTCAAATTGACTTTTAAGTATTATTACGAATCTTTTGTATGGAAATGTACATAAGTGTTGTTTTTGGACTTTTTCAGGCATTTTTTAAAAAATTTCTCTCCGTAAGAATCTCCCTCGTACTTCAAGGAATATTATAAAATTAGCGAAATCGGTTCAGCTGCTCTTGAGATTTATGCTTATCAAGTTGCAGCGATTCATTTTTATATTATAGACTAGCTTTTGCTCGCAGCTTTGCCCGCGTGTATGAGTTGTCCTTAATAATAATTATGGTATAGGTGGAATTTTTGAACTGCTCCTTGGATGCAAAGTAGGTACTCTTATTACTGGAGATGGTTCATTTTACTCAAAGGAAACATTCCTTTATTTTTAAAACGGCGAACGGTATTTCGTCATTTTTGAAAATACATTTGTCACAGCCGGAAATAGATCCTAAAAAAATAACATAGGGTTTTTTTATTAAGGATCAATTCTCTCTCTAACAAATATGCAAAATTAATTGAAAGAAAATTTAATGGGAGAAGATAAAGCATTTTTACTCACGGCTCCATTGGATTAATAATGTTAGTATGTAATTAACAATTCGTCATTGATAATGAAATACCGCGTGTCAGAAAATAGTTTGGTATTATCAATTCTAAGTTTAGTATAGTAAGCATCAATCTCGTTTGAGATTTTTTTCGTCACTTACGTGGTAGGTATTGGCAATTCCTGACAAATTTTACTTATTATTAGCTATAGTCATTGCAGGGCAAAGGCCTCCCTAGACCAGTCTTCCATTTCGATCTGTCCAAAGCTTCCTGCGGCAAATTCTTCCAGAACTATCATTGACGTCTTTTATTTATTTAAAATAAGAAGAACTATTTAAATAATAAAATTGCAATTATCTTTACATGTGTTTGTAATACAGACTAAATGGAGCACATTTCTAGCAAATAAGCAACATAAAAAAAATTGCGTATTTTTGCTCGTTTAAAATAAGTTTTCCTTTTTTGTATTTTGATCCCATCATTTAATTTAGCATGCTCATTACAGAGTGTTGATACTTACGACTGACGCTATCCATTGACGCCATAAACTAACGGAGTGTTGTTATTTTTCGGATTTTAGCCAGTTTTATTCCCATGTTTAGGAAGTATATTTTCAACAATCATTGAATACAGTTTTGCTTCTCTTTAAAATAAGGGAATGTTTCCTTTGACTGAAATTTGCTATCTCCAGTAATTAGAGTATTTTCTCTCAAGGTGCAATTCAAAACTTCCACCTTCTATATTTACTCGGAATAGAAACTAAACTACGTCTTTCCCAGGGTCTCAAACTATCTCCATACCATCGAAATCTGTTGAGTAGTTTTTCAGTTTATCTTTTCAGACAGCCACAAATGCGGCGGATGACTTTTTTTTAATCTTTCTCAGAATAACGATTCCGTTATACATGATCGTTGCGTAACTTTAACCGTGTGCGCAGTGCACGCAACGAATGCTCTCAAAAGGAATAAAGTTTCCTCGTTCTTTCATTGATGCTCCGCTCCTATTAGCCTATGCGTGAAGTTATATACCTTTTCTTCCTATTGCTGCGGAGGGCAGACGGGCTAACGGTTCACCTGATGGTAAGTGGTTACCATTGTCCATGGACGTCGGCGTTGCCAGGGCTAAGCCAAGCCGCTGCCTGCCATGAAAGTCTTTATATATAAGAGCCGATAATAAATCGATAAATGGCCTATACAGCAATAAACTTTTTTTAAATTTGAACCCTTTAGGTCCTGAGACTAGCGCGTTCAAACAAACAATATATTCACCTTTATATAATAGTATATATACACATATATGTATTTCCATATTGTATAGACGCCATTGAAGTTCACTGCACTATGAAAATATCATTCACTTATAAAGCACTCAATCGACCTTTGATTATTGAACGGGGCGCCACTGCACCATGTCAAAGGCATTGCATTCATTGTAACCTAAGAACGTGGAGACTAACGCATAGTAAATTGAAAAGTGTCCCCAGCGACGCCTGGGAAGGTTTGCGGCCGACAATAGTAGCTCCCCTACATACGAGTCACTGCATACATACTTATCTTACTTGCGCAGAAGTTTCTAGAACATAAAAATAAACTTCTCTCTCTGCAGTTGGTTTTTGTGACTTTGTATATTTGCTCCACTGGATTAAGTCTAGACTTCTAGAACCGAAAATGGGATCTTGTTACAATGTGTGTTTATGTTTGTCATATTCTTGAACTTAATTTACTTTGTTTTTACAATGACATTTTGTTTTTAAAAAGATTTACTCTCTGAATAATGTAAATAACATTCAAAGATTTTCTAACTTAAAGTAGCCTTAGGTATTTTCATGCCTTTTCATGCCCTTATGTCACTCCATTGTGATTTGGCGAAATATATTTACATTTTCAAACATGTTGGGGATAGGATTTGATTATTTTTTACTGGCTGAATATGTGGCATCAATACTCTGTGTAGAATCCAGTCCTTAGTAAATGGTGTTAGAAAAACCTACACTAAGTGTTTACTGACTTGGTATTATGTATATTAATTAGATTGAATGAAAATAATATGGAATATCAAATCAGATACATATAAGTAAGTATCATAAAGTTTATTGTAGCTGTTTGGAGATAATAACTATTAGTTTTCGTACTCAGCAAACTGAAATTAATGTGGTATAGATACGGCTATGTGGCGGCACTCCGTTAATTAAGAGGCCCCAGTGATCCGAAGAGCTAAGACAATTGACAAGGGGTAAGGAGCTTACGCCCGCCTCAATTCCTGAATAAGGCGATGTCTTATTTAATTATAACAACGTACGTTTTATAACTGAAAGTGATGCTTTTTGGTTTGAAAGTTTTAATAATTGACTAACTACTACATAAATCACTTTATTTTCAAGGAAAGTTTTCGTGTGCGTATTGTTGCGATTAAATACTTCTATGCAATTCATTGTATATTATAACGCACTATGTTACAAAAATATTACTCAAGAGGTGTTTAATATGTTTCGTTCCTAAGATTTCAGATTATATGCAAGATTTCATATTATTATTCTTTTGAAATGAACACTTTTATTAATCATAATAATTTCTCTGTTGTGGTTAATTATTTTAGTAAAGCGCAACGAAACGAGCGTGGTTTCCAGACATAGTGGCGAGCTGGTAATTATTGACGCTGCAAAGTATGGAAAATGGGGCAGTAAGTAGAACATGCCAGGATTGTACGGTATTGGGCGGCGATAAGTGTACCAAGTCTGTTTTTCGACGTAATAAATTCAGTTTATACCCGGTATAGTATGAATGTCGACTTTTTGGAATAATTCATTTAACACAGGCGCTGTTTACAGACTAGCTTATAATTGTATTAAATTATTTAACTTTAAGGGTCAGTCTAGATCAGACAGAGAATGTAATATAAAATTTTAAACGTGAAATTTATTTGGATATTCGTTTTTATTTCTGTTGGCAGAACTATATATACGTACAGTATATTTACTATATATACAGAAGCATATATAGTAAATATACGTACTTACAAAGGCAAATGTCTATTATATTACAATATTATTTTAAGCGGTATGATCTCCCGTATATTTTAAAAGGTGTTAACTCTCAAAACAATGTTGGCAGACGATGCGACCCTTCCTCCAATGCTGCGCTTGGGGCATTACATAAATTTCCCAATCATACCCAGGACCCGCATGCGTCATTTTTGTCTTTCCCGACAGATCTACTATTTTATTTTACTTTCAGTCATGTGGTGCAAAATGTGGATTTTCGTGTAGTACTTTATTGCAACCACTAGTTTTTTTTAAAGAGCAATGTAGTGGCAACGTCGGCTCTACGCGTAGGAAATAGGACGAGTTTCATATTCTTTACAAATACTGTATTTTGACTATGTAACAAGGGAATCATATCCTCTAAGTTATTGTATTAGATTAGAAATTTAATAATTTATTATATTGGTAAAGATTTACAAAACCAATCAGACTTGGTAACATGTGTGGGACACTTGCATATGATGTTATTACTGTCTGTGCGAGGGCTATTATCATGAGAAGAATATGCTTGATGAACACCTGCCGAAGACGTTTTAATGCCATATTATACGTTTATATCATTATCGCCGTTTTAAAATTGATCCATAAACGTAGTATCAAGTACATTTAGTAGGTCGATATCATAATGTATTCTATTTTACTTTAGGTTTTTCTGAAGGAATACGAAATGAACCATTTCAATCGGTCAATGTTAATATGTCTTCTGACACATTGATTCTGGTTTTGTATTTGTTTTACATTTATGCGAGTATGGATTTGCTCTGTTTGCGAACTTTGAACTGATATGTAGATGTTCGATTTACCTGAATATGCTATTGTTGCAAAGTGCAAACTATTGCAACCGTTTCTCTGTGCCAAATCTACGTAAATGGAAACAGCTTTAGAGTGAGAAACTAATGGGTGTTCGAAATTGTACATGTCTTATTTAAATGTATAGGTTTTAATAATATACCCATTATTTATTATGACAATTATTAATCCAAATCTGTACCATCTATCTATCAGTTGCGAAGCGTCCATTCAACCCGATTCTTACAGGCTTCTCTTTTAGGTATACTTATGTTTGACTTAGTTTTTATTTTCTGCTAATTTGGCCGCGATATGTTACTAATGCAATTTTTTTTGCGTCGGCTTACCTTTTGAAAAACTTCACCCTTTGCCACTGCCATCTACTATTTATTTTTAATTTCCTTTCTGAGAACCGTGGTGTCACTGACCGTACTCAGGTTCGTGCCGGTTGCTGATTTTGAGCTCGCACGATAGATGGCGTAGCTAGCAGGTACTAATACTTAACTGGTAAACCCCTTTCAATTTTATGTAAAGATCTCATTCCTTCTTTAATAACAGATTTGTAAAATATGTACCAACTAAGAGTATTTTTTTACACGTGGAGGTTAATTGTCAGTACAACATTTGTTCGTGATCAGCCGCAGGACACGATTTGCAGTTTGATCAAACTGGTCAGAACACAATATCGATGCGACATTCGCACGTTTTTCCACTAGTGATACAGCAACAGCACGCCAGCCGTGTCTTGTAAATAAATGACAAAACAGTGTCGTGCTGACTAGGTCGATACCGTAAAAACCACAATGATTTAGGAGCAGTGACGACATAGTCATAAAAATAACTATAAAACATGTACCGACCTAAAACGTTCATTTACGGATTGCCCCAGTATATTGAAAAAACGACGTTATCATTACAGAACAGATGAAGGCTGGACGAATCTGCAGACCCTATCGGTCTTGTGACCCAGTATTAAATGGCCTCGAAAATATGTAGAACTCCGTGCTGAACTACTGGGTCCGGTCCTTATTATGTCCCTACCTTACCATACCAACGTCGCGTTAGTCCGCTTCGGTGTATTTGGGACGCGTCTGTGAATCCGGCGTGAGAGATAGGTAAACAGTTCAAAACCATAGAAAATCTGCGTGGTGCGCATGAACTACACAAATAACAAAGCGCTTGCAAAACGCACAACAAATTCACTTACCTCTAGTAATCATATATCTCTAGTAATGGCTCTATTAGTCACCTTTTACGGTTGACTGGGAATTCCATCGTTCTCGGATCGCCAATAACCCAAGGGTCAAACATAACCGGCACTGCATAAATTCAAGGTTTACTTGTGGAATAGGTACATCATTTATAAGCGAACTTGATACTTTTTCTTTAATTCGTCAGCATTTTTCATTGTTTTGTTGAAGCGTTGGGAAGGCTGTTTGTAAGATCCACCGTACGCATTGATTTATATGACAACATGATATAATTGTCAGGCAAAGCAAAACGAATTTCTAAATTTTGACTGAAATTTTAGTGTTTCTCGAACCAACTTAGCAAAGGTCAAATTAGATTGGTGTTCGATAT
Organism: Manduca sexta; assembly: GCF_014839805.1. Classification (NCBI taxonomy): domain Eukaryota; kingdom Metazoa; phylum Arthropoda; class Insecta; order Lepidoptera; family Sphingidae; genus Manduca; species Manduca sexta. Next base: position 4,664,007 of record NC_051141.1, on the reverse strand, counting down.
ATCTTTCTTTTTATGTACGTTTACCTTATTACTGTATCGCGAACCTGGATATTAAACAAGTCTTTTAACTATCTCATTCGTCCAGATAATCCACCAGTATAAAATGTACGCTTAGTGGACAAGAAACCGAGTGCGATTTTAAAGGATCGCTGTAGTACTCGGAGTGTCCAATGGCTAAGCTTAGCTCTTATAAGAGTTTAATGTTTGTAAAATTTTATCATCAAGTCAGAGATGCGGAATATCGTAAAATCAAATAATCATAAAATCTAAACAATATGCGGAATGTTGTTTAGATTTTATGATTATAATTTAAGTATGTTTTTTTTCTACGACAATTCACAAAGGTTTTTTATATTTTATACTCGTGAGCTGCGAGTTAATTGAAGGTAGTAAATAATAATTCCATGGTTAGTTGTAGTTGTTTTGGAAGCCTTTTCTAGTGAATAAGTTAAACTTCCAATTCAGTATTGGAAGATTGACTTATACAGAAATGAATATATAACCATTTAGAGCTATATTGATGCCATGGAACACTGATTGTATTTTTCCGTTCCGTGATGGAATACAACGCTAAAACAAAAATAATTAAACAAGATTCGTAAACAAATACGTTGTCAACGAAAATACGTTAAAGAAATATTGAAAAGGTATAAATTAGAAACGATTTGAATACCTCTTTGTTTTGAAGTCACTTCTAACAATGCATTTTGTTAAAGTCTGATAGATAGTCATAATGTTGTAATTATATCAACAACGTTTTTATGTACAATGTAATTGTTTGTGTTTCTATCTATACTGTACCGTTTTGTTTTTGTTATTTTATATGAAATAAAACAATGTTCGTCCGTTGTCACAAAACCAACGTATATTTTTTCATATAATGCCATATCAATTAGAGTACAATAAATAATAATTCAATCCATTCGTGAACCTAATAATTGCAATATGTATTGTATTATGATAACTTCATCACGATCTCTTCCTTTATTGATATTTTATTAAGAATAAACAACAACTGATCATAATACAGGTACATGCCTGACTTAAGAATATCAACAATGCGGCAAATCGCAAGGCGAGCGGCACTATTCCATTGAACGTTATCGGTGCGACGCTGGCACCTATTGTGCCATTACAGTCTACAGTGTACGGGGACCGCGCACCAACCCTATCGACCGTCTAGCGTACACCGATAGGTATTTCCAACATGACGCTAGGTATTTACGCGGTAAAAATTCAATTTTTCTGTATCATGGAAACTTGAGCGTAGCGAGGGATCGGCGGAAAAAGTTGACGGGCTAATGATTTTTTTAATTAACTCATCAAATCGGTTTTATAAATATAGGAACAAAGATACACGCTATTAGTGTACACGGATGAAAACATAGCTGTTTCGGAGTGGTTCTTAATTATTATTAAATGGATTCGATCGAAGTTTTGGTTTCACCTTTGCTTTGGTTTCTTCCTTTCAATTTTGGTTTCACCAGAAGTTTTCTTTTTGAACCATGTTACCTCATGTTAGGGTCTACCCTTCCACTGCTTATTCCGAAGATTTTATTTGATCCTATTTTCTTTATTAGATAAATCATTTTAAACAGAAACATAATGCTTCTGGGTTTACTTATGCTGCATCTAATTTAATTTGGATTATATGTAGAGATATCTTTGCTGTTATCGCATTTTAAACCGAATATGTCCTTGTAGCCTATAAAATCATTAACCTAGGTACTAAATGCATTTTTAAAAGGCGCACCATGCTAGGATTATTCTCGACAAAAGGTTTTCAAAGGAAAATCCATTTACGTTATTGATTTTTTGTCCAGGCAGATATCAAAGGGGCTTTCGAAAAGGAATCGTGAAAAATATTACGAAGTCGATGTCGTTTATTTCCTACTTTACTTTTGGTGCGAATTTATGATTTTTAATAGTGAAATAATTATTAATGTTTATAGACATCGATTACTGATGTATATATGTTTTGTTCATAATTTTCATTCTGATCTTGGATAGTTTGCATTCTGATATCTGTTACTTTTTTCAAGCCCCCTTGGAGTCCGTCACTAAACTTGCCGAATTGTGGTCTCCTTTAAAGGGTTTGTCTGTTCTTAAAGTAACTAATTTATAGCCTACTATTCCGATAATTATTTAATTATTAGATAGTTATTTAACGAAAATATAAAGCGTCTTATAACGCATTATTTTTGGTCCCACTTGCATCACTTCCTAATGCGGTGTGTGATATAAAATCATAATTAAAATATAACTAGTCGTAAACAAAAGTCCCCATTTGCCGCATCCTGTAATTTATTACAGCTCCTTTATAAGTAAACAATTGCACATTGTTCGCTTAGCGTATAAGATACCCTATACAAATAATAACTGCAGTACTTGGATGCACACCGAAGTGGCGTTTAGTACGCACAAAAACGTTAATTCATCAAGCAACGAAACAAGTTGACGTAAACTCAACTCCGCCACTCGTGAATTGCACGATGAATGGATGAATGTTGTGCACAATTTGCAAATAAAACTTGCTTACAAGTACCTTTTGACTGCAAGGACAGTGCACCCGCCGAGAGGTTACGTCTGACTATTTGAGGCAGACGTACGATAGACTTTCAGCTTGGAATTTGGTATTTTTACAGCAACGTATTATTACTTACAATGTATTGTATTAATGACTGCCTATGACTGCCTCGGTGGCGTAGTTGTATTGCATGTCCGGTACAATAGCGCTCTGAGGTCATGGGTTCGAATCCCGGGTCGGGCAAAGTGATATTTGGGTTTTTCTGCTCAGTATCAGCCCGGAGTCTGGAATTTGTGCCCGATATGGCGATAGGCTCGCCCCCTATCACATCATGGGACGGAACATACTTGGCGAAAAGTGGGTGCCCTAGTTGCGCCTCTGCATACCTCTTCGGGGATAAATGCGTGATGTTATGTATGTATGTATTGTATTAATGGATAATGTCAATTTATGAGTTTGCTATTATGGACGTTCTATGTTATCACTGAACAGATTATGCGAAATTCTTTTATTAACATTACCAACCCCAAGTATAAAAACCTTAAATGATGAAAAAATATTATGAACTATATATTAATTGATTTTATTGATTCGGCATAATAGATTTTCGCGAGAGCGATAATGTGAACAAAATTGTATGATACATAAACGTATATTTTAAAATTATTCTTCGCTTGAAACAGGTAAATGACGGAACTAAGACGTTGGCATTACCTATTTAAATATATAAGAAGTATGTAACCATAAGCAGTATTAAAAACTTTAGATTTGAACAAGAATTCTTATGAACGCTAAGTTGTGGATAAGTTGGGCGCGGCAACAGGTCTGTGTTAAGACTCGGAACAGTTTTTGCTACGCTGTTACTAAATTTAAATGAATGTTTGACATTTTCGCGATTTATGTGGTAGAATAAATCAATATCTTGATTTTAAAGTTTTGTCTATTATCGGTTTATTACCTGTAGTGTATATTTATGTATCATGACATGCATATGAAACTAACTATCTAGCAGAAATGTGGGAAACCTTTTATTCATCTATATATATAAAAATCAATTGCTGTTCGTTAGTCTCGCTAAAACTCGAGAACGGCTGAACGGATTTATCTTATCTTGGTCTTGAATTATTCGTGGAGGTCTAGGGAAGATTTAAAAGGTGAGAAAAATTCGAATAATTGCCGGGAAAATCCTCAAAACAGCATTTTTCTATTTCCCATACAAACGTTTTCTAAATAAAATGGAGAGTCAATTTGTAATTTATTACCGCTGCATAAAGTTCAAATTCGCGTGCGCGTTGGAGGATCTAATATCGCGTTCTGAAACTCAACAAAAGTGAAAGTGAATCGCGAACGCGACAAAATTGCATAGTCTCAAAATACATAGTACATAAATAGTGGTCGGCTTCGAGAAACTCAATTTTAGCTAACTTCAGTTGTTAATATAATATATAACTCAAAGGTGACTGACAGTGATATATCAAGGAACAGCCCAAACCATTGGACGGATCGGGCTAAGACTTTACATGCATAAAGCTACTATGACGTAGGCATCCCCTAAGAAAGGATTTTGATAAATTCTACCCTTAAGGGGATAAAATAGGGGATGAAAGTTTGTATAAATGTTCTTAGATTTTCGACTGATTGAACTGAAATTATAGATTGGGGATAAAATTAGTTTGAACCTATAAGTACCGGGAAAATATGTAGCAAGACTTTTATCAAACAGTGGAATTTTATCCTGGAAAACACCTTCACGCGGGCGAAGCCGCGAGCAAAAGCTAGTTTAATAATAATATTCCCCGAAAGTAGCGTGCTTCGCAATAATACTACCTGAATTGTGAAGTTTTAGTAAAATACGTGCAACTGGTTTTCATGTCAAAAATATTTGTGCCTTTCGCAGAAACAGAGTAAATGTTGGTGTAAATTGATATAATATTGCAGTAGGTACCGATTTCTATTTTGTCGAGTATATAAGATAACTTTTTATAAAAAGTTACAAAAGCATATTATGCTAAGTGATGTCCATTGGGTCTCGTGGCTATTGTGACGAAATCTATATCTATACTATTATATAAAGCTGAAGAGTTTGTTTGTTTGTTTGTTTGTTTGTTTGTTTGTTTGAACGCGCTAATCTCAGGAACTACCGGTCCAAACTGAAAAATTCTTTTTGCGTTGGATAGCCCTATGTTCGTGGAGTGCTATAGGCTATATATCATCACGCTATACCCGATAGGAGCGGAGCAGTAATGCTTATCTCAGGAACTACCGGTCCGAACTGAAAAATTCTTTTTGCGTTGGCTAGCCCTTTGTTCGTGGAGTGCTATAGGCTATATATCATCACGCCATACCCAATAGGAGCGGAGCAGTAATGGCTAATCTCAGGAACTACCGGTCCAAACTGAAAAATTCTTTTTGCGTTGGATAGCCTTTTGTTCGTGGAGTGCTATAGGCTATATATCATCACGCTATACCCAATAGGAGCAGAGCAGTAATGGCTAATCTCAGGAACTACCGGTTTCGAACTAAAAAAATCATTTTGTATTGGATAGCCCTTTGTTCGTGAAGTGCTATAGGCTATATATCATCACGCTATGAGCAATAGGAGCAGAGCAGTAATGGCTAATCTCAGAAATTAGGAGTTTGAACTGAATAATTATTTTTGCGTTGGATAGCCTTTTGTTCGTGGAGTGCTATAGGCTATATATCATCACGCTATACCCAATAGGAGCAGAGCAGTAATGGCTAATCTCAGGAACTACCGGTTCGAACTGAAAAAATATTTTTGTGTTGGATAGCCCTTTGTTCCTGGAGTGCTATAGGTTATATATCGTCACGCTATGACCAATAGGAGCAGAGCAGTAATGAAACATGATGCAAAAACGGGGACAATTTATTAGTTTTGAGAGCTTCTGTTGCGTGCGCTGCATAAACGGTTAAAGTTATGCAACAATAATGTATGACGGGATTGTTCCTCTTAAAAAGTTCTACAAAAATATATCATAAAACAAAGTCCCCGCTGCATCGGTCTGCCCGAACGTGTTAAACTCAAAAACTACCCAACGTATTAGGATAAAATTTGGTATGGAGACAGTTTGAGACCCTGGGAAGAACATAGGCATCCGGGAAAATATATAGCGTGACTTTTATAACGGAAAACTTTAGCCCGAAAAACTTTATAACGCGGGCGGAGCCGCGGGCAAAAGCTAGTATAACATAATGATGATGTTTAGGATTTTATGAAATAGGTATTTGATCTCAGTAGGTTTTTTTTATTTTTAAAAACTAAATTTGTTCTACGTGTTTCGCGAGTAAGTTTCATTCTTCCCGATACTGCTTCGAGATATTGATATGGTGCGGATAATTTGACCGCTAACTAACTTAGATAATTAAACATATCTTCGCTTTCACAATTTTTGGATAGATACCTATTACCTGAAATGCACAATGCACATTTGTATATATAAATAATACAACGATAGTTAAAAATATCTTTCAGAGAAGAAGAAAGATACAGATATTTGTGCAACGAGATTAAACGAAGATAATTTCTATGTCAATAATTCAAATGTCATTCCGTGGAGGTATTGTGTTTGAAAGAAAAATATGAATGTCGTAGTGTTCATAACACAAAGGGTAACATAGAGCGAGTGGACATGAATCTGCGTTATTTCAAGGAAATGAAAATGTACTCGTTTGTTTCATTGTGCTGCGCTGAAAGCGCTGGGCACCTCAAGAAAACGACGGCTCAAGGGAGATATTTCAATGAATTCACCGTCTCAGGTTGAAATGAATCGGGCAGACGAAGAAATAATAAAAATGAGTCATAAAAAATTCAGTAATATAAAAGGGGCGAAGAAAATTGTGCTGCGCGGCGTAACATTTAAAGACACTACTATTGATTACAATAAAAAGGCTGGACATCTACTTAACATCGGTCCCCACATAGACTAAAAGAATACAAATGGAAAGGTGTGAGTGAGATAAACCGATCGTGCGGCCATTACTTGTATTTTTCGAGATACCTAATACGCCCACGTTACAACTTTCTAGGAGTTACTGAGTTTTCTACATGCACCTATACATTGCATAGTAAATACCTACAGAAGAAAGACAGTACAGGCGCTTTGTCTCTTAATAAGAAGTAGGTTATTTTTAGTTTAATCTCTATTTGATATTCGTTTTAATAAACCTTGAAAATAGCTAACCGAGTGTCTAGCTCATGTGTGAAATAACACCTGGCATTTGTATTTCCGATACACTACGACGAAATCAAAGATAAATTACTACGAGAAAATTCATTTTATCATTTTTTGTCTGTAAATTCGCGTCGCGGCTTCGGTCAAATGTAATCGGATTGAGTTTTTGTGTATAATTATGGAACCTGTGGCGATACATGCAATGGAAAATTACCGGCATATTTAAAGCAACGTAAATTTACCGAGTTTTCTGTCGAGATAGTTCACCGCACATCTAAGTGATATTTTGTTGATTGTGTGTCATATTTTGCTCCTCGTTATTTGGAATTCAAAGATTGTATTACAAGTTGCGTACGGGTAGAATGCGTGGCGCGCGTGACGCAGTTCGCGTAGCCATAAAGTGTGCCCGTCGCAATTGGTTTCTAGGTGTACTATTGAACGTGCGATTCCCATCTATTATTATTTTATGCTGCATTCATACTCGCATGCGTAGTTACTAGTTAGGGTATAGTGTGAGTGATTTTCGTCTGGATAAGTAACAAAGCTGCTTCTATGTTACAATTACTAGATTGCTTTCATTTTGAAAAAAAAAAATGTTTCTAACATTATAATATGAGTAAAATATAATTGAAGTTTAATTGTACACCTCTTAAATGGTATTAGGTAAGTTTTATTTAACATTGTCATATTGTATGAAGCTTAAATTACAATTGTATTTACTTAGGACGTCTTATTGGTCAACTTAAAGTAGGTAATAAGTGGTATCGTATGGACGGATAGCGTGCCAGAATTATACGAAACATTCAATTAGAAAAATTTAATCTCTCGATACATAATTACTATAGTAGATACATTATGACATCGTCCATGATGGACATGGGCTATAAATATTTTTAACAGCGATAATAATAATAATAATATCAGCCCTGTATTATATACTTGCCCACTGCTGAGCACGGGCCTCCTCTACTACTGAGAGGGATTAGGCCTTAGTTCACCACGCTGGCGTAGTGCGGATTGATAGACTTCACACACTTTCAAAATTCCTATAGAGAACTTCTCAGATGTGCAGGTTTCTTCACGATGTTGTCCTTCACCGTTAAAGCGAACGATAAATTCACAAAGAATACACACATGATTTTAGAAAAGTCAGAGGTGTGTGCCCTTGAGATTTGAGCCTGCGGACATTCGTCTTGGCAGTCCGTTCCACACCCAACTAGGCTATGGCCGCTTACTAGGCTTTCGCCGCTTATCGCTTAACAGCGATAAACCTGGGGCCTTATTCTCTATCCCGCACGTTATTTTAACAGTGCGTAACAAGCACGTAACACAACGCGTCATGTTTAGGACTATAGAAATTTGACTTACAGAATATCATTCCACGCACATTTCTCGAAGATAACATGACACGGCCGCGTTACGCGTTTACACTATCATACAGAATAAGGGCCCTGATCTGTTTTTTTTTTTTTAATTTTTTTATCGGTTTAGGATAACAAACGGTTACACATTATAAAATCTAAAAATAAAATAAAGCAAATATATAAATGCGCAACCAGCACCGTTATCCACAGCATATTTGTCTCTTTGACTCTCAAATTATTTAATGTAAGAATTGAAGTGGTAAAACAGTGATTAGTTAAAACTGTTTACTGAAGTCTGTTAAAGGAGCTAGTTTATCATTCATGAGGAATTAATTTTAGCTATAAAATTCAGCGTTTGATCGAACACTGAAATCCCCGCGTACTACTCAGTGTCAGTAGTGGGTTTTGTAAAGATTAACAGCTTACCCGGAATGAAAGCCGTGAGTTAGATATGGTCCGTACCCCTTCGCTATCTGTTTTAATATTTTTGATCTGTAAAACTAGAAATGTAAACCGTAACACACTTGGAAATTTGTTTAATTTTGTTCTCTACTTTATGTTTACTATCGCCTGCGGTTTCATGTGTTTTAAAAGAGAATCTCAGGGGGAAAAGCATTTTTACTGGATAAGAGTAGCCTATAACACTGAAATAATGTGGCTAATTATGGACGGAATTTTTAGTATCCAGATCAGTAGTTTTAATTATTATTCCCCATATAGGCACAAACTCACGAACATAATACACGAAATAAAAAAAAAATGCGCAAATAAATCTTTCTAAGCTGTGTAGTCCTGATGTTGATATAAAATTCGCATGGAAAAAAACTAGCTTTTGAATATTCAAAATACATTAGGGATATTTCTAGCATATTCTCCAGTTTTTCTTTTTGCAAAAACCTGGTTCGAATGCAAAGAATATTTTTAAAAATAATGAGTTAAATCGGTTTTGCTGTTTTCAAGTAATGCGCTTACCAACGAGCGTTTTGTTTTTTGTATATGAAAATGGATAGACATTCAATCTGCACTATTGGAAATGAAAAATGGCATGATTTCGTTTTACCTGTCTATTTGTAAGCTGAGCAGCTTCTTCATAAAATTTAACAAATTTATTGAATAAAGTATACATTTTAATCAGAATAAATTTTGTTGATTATAAATAATAATAATATCAGCCCTGTATTATATACTGTCCTACAGTTGGGCACGGGCCTCCTCTACTACTGATAGGGATTAGGCCTTAGTCCACCACGCTGACCTAGTGCGGATTAGTAGACTTCGCACACCCTCGAAATTCCTATAGAGAACTTCTCAGGTATGCAGGTTTCTTTACGATGTTTTCCTTCACCCTTAAAGCTAGCGATAATTCACAGAGAATACACACATAATTTTTTTAGAAAATCAGAGGTGTGTGCCCTTGGGATTTGAACCTGCGAACATTCGTCTCGGCAGTCCGTTTCACAACCAACTAGGCTATCGCCGCTTCATTGCCGTGCTGATTATACTTATCACATAATAATGATTTATGCAGATATAGTTATAAATATAATTATTTATCATTAATCTTTATTTCAAGCCGAGAATTCAGGTATTCTAAATGCGTTTAGACATATTTTAATATTGAACAGACCTGTAATATTTAGCTGATATTTGAAATCACATACATTTTATTTGGTTCGGCGTTCCCTTTTCAAAGATAATGGCAACGATGAAAGCGTCTTTGAACTTAATTATTAAAATACGGATAGACTGATGTTGGAATTATTAACCGTGCATTTTTTATATCCATTTAATCTGTTACTGCAAAGATATTGGCATTTTTATTTTTAACCAAAATGATTGTACAACATCTAATGTTATGATCTAGTTTCTTGACTTTTGTAATTAGTTTGGGAAGTTTGTACAACGGTAGTTTTTATGTGCCTGAAATGTACGAGGACACTTTTTGGACGTCCTCATTTGTCTGATAGCCAACACACCTTATGAAATGGTGTAGAGGCAAAAACTATAAAGTACCATAGGCACCATAGGTTAGAAGGCATGAGTGCCTGTTTCTTAGGTGAAAAGTTTCACACTTAACCACTGATGTCAATTTAACGTTTTAGGTATCTATAATATTAATCGTTAAGTTGTCAATCGCTGCCTGTGATGCGAAATTCTCATATCCATAAAATCAATTTTAGCAATTCATCAGTGCATACGGCGGACATGTGACATGAATTAACATTATTTTAAAAGTGACCGTAATTATTTTTTTATTGGGCACAGAGGGTCGGATAGCACGCTTTTGGACGTGTTGTACGCGATGTACTACATTGGGGGCACAAAAAGACGTAATAATCAATCGGCTTCCAACGCAGTGGGATACAGTGTTTTATACATACTATTTAGTGTATTAATTGTAAGTTTTCTGTTTTGTTTTCGCCTCAAATACAATAAAGCATTTAATTTGGTTATAGTAGTAATCTACGACGAATGCAATCATATGAACATATTAATAATACTATAGAGCTACTTGGTTACAGCGTTGAATGCATAAGATAGCCCTTTGTGAGGAGCCGCTATATGTTGCAGGGAATTAGGTGCTAACAGGCAATCGGGTAATGCGGAATGTAATTGGGATTCCGATTGTGCTTGACAACAGTAATTAGGCTGCAATAATATCCTGTCTGTACCAGATGCAAATTAATCTGCCATTACAGACTGTTTCAGAATAGTTAATACAAGTTTATGTACATTATACAAATAGAATCTTGAAAATACTCCTTTATGTCGACTAGTCTTAAGTCCAAATGAATTTTGCCCGTATTGTGCGAATGCAAGCGAAAATAACTCTCTCTATATTCGTCGTAGCTTCATTCTATCGGAAATCGTTTTACTAAATGGCTGAAATATAAAGGTTTTGTACTATCAGCAATGTATAGTTTATGGGTCGATTTTTGAAATGTTGATCTCTGCGTCAATAATCCTTCGAAGACTGACTAACACTTTAATGCAGCAAAACACAATATTTAATTTACTTTACATTAGATTCGAACACATCACTAATACGTCAGTATAACGAAAAACCCAAACTTTGTAATAAGCACACGACCAAATTATTGTCGATAAGGTCTCTTTATGTATACCTACGTATGATATAGTTAGACGTATGCTCATATTCAATGGTAAATTGATGGATGGTACTTCGGTGAAACTCCCCGAATTTAGATGAGCGAAACTATGTAGTCGCCTCCGGGAGCAAATCCCGATTTCCAATTATGATTTCCACGTATGATTTGGTAGATGACAAATATATCTAACAATGTTGTTTCGTACACGTATCGTTATATCCTAGATGACTTCATTTGAATATTAGAATTATCACGTATACTATATTTACGTTTTCATTCTTTTATAGTATTCAATGTTCATAAATATTGTTAATAGATTTCTATAATACTTATTTAATTGTTTCTTTCTTTGAACATAATAGTTAAAGAAAAATCTATAAAGATTTTCACAGTTTAGACAATTTTGGCCAGTGACAGAAATTTTGATGCTGTTAATGAAGGGCCTGGCCGTAAAATGTATTTGTTAAATTTCAACCCTTTTGCACTAAGGTAGTTGTGGAACGATATGCTGCAGACGAAGGTATTTAGAAACCGTAGCATCGCGCCTCTTAGATATTAGCATTGAACGACTAGACGCTAATGTAAAATCCATCCCCCCATAACTAGATATTTGCGCGCTAATATAAAACTGTGTGTTAAAGCTTACATCTTCCATATTATGGAGTACTAACGCAAAGTGCAAACACAAAGCTACTGACGCGACAATATTGACGCGTGCATCTGATGCTCGACCGATATTCGAAGGTAGATATTTACTGTAAGATTTCGTTGCTAACATTTCCTTTTGTAGAATAAATTTTACCACAATTTGGCAAGTTTTTAAAAACACAATTATATTTGCAGATGTTGGTCCACGTCGCGGTCGCTCGACGACAACGGTAAGTTATGCTTGAAAACTATGTGCTTTGGTTGTTTTATAGCCGCACTCGCCGTTCCGCTTATCATATTTTTTAAGGCACTTTCATACTGAATGCACAAGTGTTGTTGACTCGATAAACTGCTTGCATTCGTAACTTTAACCACACGCAATATTGTGGCGTAAACACAGAAAGCGGGGACAACTGTGAGTGCAATCGAACTTGACTGAAGATAACTCCGCTTGAGTAAGCCGGCTGCATATTGTGCAGATACAGGTACTTTGTGCAGTTGAGTATATCGGCAGTAGGCATGCGATCCGTCTGATAATAGCTTCAACGCGGGTTGTGGCAAACCGTCTATAAACTTTAGTGTTCGTGAGAAGTATTCCTTTACGTAATTTACAATGGCTCGTAGGCTACGTCAGTTGCTGTCAGAAAAGCTTAGTGCGTTAGTATTTCTTATGAACACTTTAATGTTTAAATATTATGATTTGTAACGAACGGCCCATACGGTACCTACTTCGTATTTTAGTTTGCTAGAAATGAAAGGAAGAGCTAACTTCATTCCTCTGTGTTTTTCGGAACATAATAATCAAGTGCATATTAATACAATGAAGTCTGAATCCGCGGTCTCCATTAATTTCTGCTGCATTTCAATGAATGCCGTTGTTTTTGGACATTGGATCAGGCCGCAATACGACGTGATGTAAATACTAAGGGATCGAAATAATCACCGTTTCTGACAACGATGTGCTTGGTGTATCTAATTTATAAACAAATATAGCATGATTATTATGTTGTATGTGTACTCTAAGATTCCCATGTAATGTGGTGTATCATTACAAGACAAATGATGTGTTATGTCTTCTCTTAATTATTTGTAAGCTTTAATTTATTTATTATTACCATATTGGCAGGCTAGGTTGTCGAACGTATATTATTTGATATTAAGATAAAATACGTCTTCATAACTGCGTATGTGATTTGTTGAAGTCACTACTTGCATATATTTTTTAAAGTGGATTCGAGATCTGAAGTGATGAAGTGAAGCAACTACATCGACAGTGGTTTCATTTGAAAGCACTTCGGTTGCACATTGCAATATTATTGTAGTTTTAGCCCAGATAGATTTTCCTTTCACTAAAATTTTGCCACAAAATAACATCTTGTCTTCACTATACCTTCGTCAAGAGAAATTGGTCTTACTAATGTTTCTCTGTGGTGAAACGTCATTTTCTATTTTATTGATTTAGAAATATTTTAAATTACCTAATTATTCATGACTACTTTATGGCTGTTTTACTTTAGAAGCACTTTCTGTAAATTGTAGTAGTACTTACTTTGATGTAATAAATACCCTATCGATTCACTCGAGCAAAACTCAGTCGGCCAGATTCCATTTTATTACATAAGTTATCTAGAACTTCTGTCTTTGTAATATTGTTCGAATTGTGTCTCTGTAGTCGAAGTGGTTGTCGAGAGGCAACACACTCAAAGCGACGCTCGAAGTGTTACACACGCAGCCACTTTTTGGTAGAGCTCGGATGTAGAGCTCACAAAGACCTTATTGATCCGCAGCACATTTACGCTCTACTTGATTTAAAATTGCTCAATCCTTTTAAATTATACAATAGTACGTTCTGCGACCTGTGCATTCGAATGCATTATGTAAAAAATATACGAACAATATTTTAGTATCACAACGCACGGACTTGCAAATGTGGTAAACATGCCTAACAGGTGTCATTTGGCGAACCGATGCACTCACTACATTATTGAACATCTCGTTCTGAAGTATAAATATTTGATGTTGTATATCCTTTGAATAAAACATTTGCGTGCGCCGCAGGTACTTCGTTTATGCTTCGTTGAGTTGTGTCGGATTATTGGAAAACGCCAACTGAACTGCACCGATACGCTCTGTATTTATCAAATACAGGCAAATCAAATGCAGAACAACGGATTGATATTGTGATATCTTCGGTGAAGTAGGCGCTTCCACTACCGCTCGAGGTTTCAGAATAATGCTTATAGTTTGCTTCGGAATACTAATCGGGTAATAATAGGAATTTGATACCATTAGATTGCATTTTTGAGAATGGCTGCGCAAAAATAGTGCCAATTGTTTCGTGTTAAATACGAATTTACACTTTGTTTCATAATATCTTTGCCTCTAATAAGTCATATCTACAGCGTGACATAAAACTCGAATTTATGTCATCTATACATTTCCTCTGACAACTTCATATTATAAAATTTTAGATACTTATTAGAATGCTGGGCTTGCAATTTGTATCTTATAAATATAAATGTTGGATGCCAATTGATAACGATATTGAACTTTTTAGTCGTATTTTTTTTTTATTTCTGTATTATATGTATTATTATTAGACATTGGCCTCAAAAGGAGGAAAACATAATCATATTTAGGTGTTGTTAATAGGCTTACAAAGACGACTTACATATCAAATGTTACGGACATTAATTTATAAGTAAAATTAGTAAAATTGAATGAAAATAATAATTATTATTGTACTTTAAATAATTATTAGCAAAATGACAAGCACGCATGACGTGTCGTAGGAACGAAGCTATTTTTTATCCATATTGAAATGTGCCGAATATTCTAATATTCGCCGGTACAGTTGTTCGGGATAAGCCCCGAGAGCGATGTTAGCAATAAATATACTTCTGATATATTAAAAAATGTAATTCTCAAACATTTTATGTGTCATAACGTGCCAAAGATATATTTCATAATAAATCTTGCCGTTGGTGCTACGCAGGTTATTTGAGATTTGATTTTTTGTTGGCGTCAATCCGTCTAGGTTATTCGGAGTCTTCGTTCCGACTAACAGTTTACAGTTGCGTGTCAGTATTTATATTTAGAATTTCATTGCTCCACTTTATCATGATTATAGTCCTATAATTCTTTCGTTGTGGCTCCACACGGCAGTATAACTAATACAATTTGTTAACACCTCGCAGACTACTACGTTCGTTTTATTTTATTTAACGCCACAACACAGGACAAAGAAGCCTTCTGTGCGAAGATAAAGGAGAGTATAATATAAATAACGGATGACACGGAAAATTGTATTTTTATATTAACTGGAATCCACTGCAAGTAATTATAGTAGTTATTTAATCCCTTTTTTTACCTGATGTTTTTTGTGGATCAGGCGATATTTAGTGATCTTCACTACCCATAAAAAAACCCTCAATTCCGCAAGAATCGTGGATTCGTTGTCGACATAAAAAAATATAAGGACTACGAACAGGAGGCCGTTGTTTAGGGCTCCAGAAAACTCGTTCACTACACGAATAGCAACAGCAAACAACGGCGTCACGTTGCTTCAAAGTTAACTCAATACGGGTTACAGTTGAACCGATTATAACTACATATTAAGATTGAATTATTATGCATATTCTATCTCTATGTCCCCTGGTATTGCAGATATACATGGACGGCGGTTATAACTTACTGTTAGGTGAACCGTATGCTCATTTGCCCCTTATAAAAAATATGAAAGCAGTGTGACATCAAACTAACACAAATAGCAGAGTCAGTTATTACTGGCCGTTGTTTGTGTTTTAATTGTGCTCTACCTACATGAAACCGTACACTTTCATAAGTACGCGAATGAAATTATTATGATACATACGTCAATAATCAATACGATGTGGCGCAACTGATCTAATAATTGGCAGTCATTAATACATGGCGTTCGGACCAAGTACCAGAGGGTAACGTCATGAGGTAATTTGTTTTATTGATCGAATATTACACCAACTTACTATTATTCGTAGATCTATTATAATAAATACTGCAGAGTGCAGTTCCGCCAGCACTATAATTATAAATTTTATATCCCTTCAATCGGAATGTCCTTTTTGACGCACCTGTAGTTGTTGACGTAGTAAAAGCCGGTTCCGAGAAGTAAAGACTGAGAAATTTTTACAATTGTCCCAAAACACTGATTCAGTGTAAGTCAATGCGTGTGCAGTGCTTCGTCTCTTAGTTAAACACTCTGGATCGGCGATTAAGATTTTTTTTTGCGTACATGGGCAAAAATATTTCCACAACCTTATAATTTAACAGAATTTATATTATAGCGTATAATATTCATGTTACAAAGTAGCTATCAACTAGATCATTTAAACTCTTGACTTTCTCCATCTGAGAAACCTCATGATATTCGACCAGTAAAGTATATGCACCAAAATTGTATTCCTTAATTCTGATTTAAATAATATTATTATACCGCATGAGAAACTAATAAATTGGATACTCGTGTAACAATGGCCGACAGCTTTTAGTCAGAAATTTACCTTTCAGACTGACGTTTCCCAGTGGAGTTTATTTTTGGATTTTATCGACTTCGAGTGTTATACGAGTCATACGACTGATTGAATAGAGGGGAAGCATACAGGGTTTATTACTAGGATTCTCGTGATGTAGGGCGGGGCCGTAATTACGTGAAACTGCCCACCGTATGCAGCTGCATGGCTCTTAGCTAGATATTAATATTGGTAGCATGTTGATTAAAAGCTCTACAGATAAACATGTATTGGTTTATTTCCACACAATAATTAGAACTACATTTGTGTACATGTTTTCAGTATGTAGATTTTGTACTATATGAAATACATCAAATAACTATTATGTAAATATTATTTGTATATTTTATATAGTGCTCGCACGGTGTTCGAAATTCGACCGTAATTCGTAAAAACTTAAATGTGAATCTTATTGAAGTTCTTTTGGTGAACGAGTATACTTCTGTAATATTAGGCGACATTTTCTTTTCACATTAATAGATGTTTTATTTTTAATTAATTTAAATTTTGCTAAAGTACTTGTACACGTTTAGAGTTTAATGTATAATATGCTATGATGCTATTTCTGTCGTATAATTACATAATATCTACTTTGTTTGCAGTGAATATATTCGGAAAGGAGCTCGCGAGCTCATTTAGCAATTTCATTTAATAAAACAAAAGAATGGTTTGTGCAACAGAACGTTAAATTCCGTATTTAATTTTAATTGAAATAGTGCTGTACATAGAAATTGGAATAAACGCTACACTCTGTACATTGCTTTAATATATTCACATAATTATCGCTATTCCGAATTTAATTACATCCCTTTCCAGTCGAGGTATTAATTTTGTATCAATTAATATAAAACACATACTGCAGGCAGAGTTTCGACTAAAATTTTGTGTAATTTATGCATAAGTAAGTTGAAAGTTTAGTGTCCGCTCGAGGGAGCACGATCGCAGTTTGGAAGTGTTCCACTAATCGCGATCGTTAACTCTTGTTAAACGGCTAATTACGCTAATTTGTACTAGTTTAGCCATTGGTAGTTAAGCACTTGTAAGTCTTTACCGCGTGTTTACAATCAACCAAATGGTAGTCTGATGTTTGCTTCAGTATTTATACTGGTTGTATGTTGTATATTGAACAATACGAAGGATGTCATGTACTTCCGGATAATGCAGTTACTTGCCATTTTCATTCAATCATGGCAACAGAGGTATATTTTATTACAGTAGTTTTACATTTATCCTCGAATACGGCGTGGACGTGAAAGATTTGAGTACTTAACAAATGTTACATCTGCTGCGGATTAAAACTACTCTTCGCTTTGAAACGATTTAAAAATGTTCTCCGTTTCTTCCATTTTATTTGCATGCGATGTATACTCTTTGCTCAGCACTTGGATATCACGTATAAGACGGTTTTTTACATTAATGGACTTGTGAGAAAGATACAGTGCACCGTTCCATTAGTGCTAATGACGAAAAGGTTTGTTAAGTTCGAAAATAAAATTCGCAATGTAATGGAAACAGTGATACCTTGATAGGGAAGATACAGACATAATATTTACCAATATTTTGAGACTAAAATGATAAAAAAAAAACACAAAAGGGTCACTAGCACGTTTTTATGTTAGTTAATATTGATTTTTAACAATAATTAAAAAATTAAGGTAACGTGAAACATAAGGTTTTAACCAATCAGCGTCCAGTGACATCACATTTGTTATGACAACTTGTATAAGGTTATAGTTAAAAACGTGAACATTATTTAATTGCAAAAAAAAATAGAACAAAAATTGTAGTTGGGTTTATTAAAGCACACTCCACAAATCTACCGGAAGTTACTGACTTGGGTGTAATTTTTTTCTTCTCGGAACATTGTGGATTCTCCATTTTTGATTAGCTCATACTAACATTAAGGTATTTATAAAAAACTTACTCGAAATCGATAATGCGAAAAATGTTTTAATTTGCTTAAGGTGTTGCGGTATTTCGCAGGAATTTTATGATTTATATTTTTTCGCTGCGTGAGCAACTTTTTTACATTAAGTTCATAATATAAGAGCCCTGTCAGATAAATAATAATAATAATGTATTACTTGTAGCGGTTACATTTTACAAGGAAAATAGGGAGACGACATTTTGTAAAAAAACACATGTACATTTTTTTATATTTGGTATCTATTCAATCTTGCGGCGACAAAATATAAGTATGTGGTATTATTATATGTAAATCACTTGAGGTGCGTTGTTGTTGCGTATCATGCACGTGTTATCTACCGGTCACACTCGACTATATCACGTACTTGACTTATGATTACACGAAGAGTTTTATATCAATCGCGCAGTGGATGGTGTCGTTTCAATATCCACCTATCCCCGGCGAATATGTCGCACTGAATACCTATTAGTATTAATAGTAGAATTTAGAATCAATGACTATATCATCGTTTAAATTATCGATAAAACTATTTTTAAACGGAATATGGCGTTAAAATAACAAACTTAGTCCGCATTCGAAGGCGGCATTAAAGTGTTGAGGGAAATTTTTAAACTCATTATACTTTGACTGTTCGGAAAAAGACAGGTTTGGACTTTAACGCGCATATCGTGTAAAGTTAGCTGCAACGAAGTTTGCCGACACCCCCTTTGTTCTCCACTCTCTTGTAGTTTGCTGTCTGCATTTTCCACTCAAGCTTTATCTGAGTATAATTCTTTGCGGCTAATTAATGTCCTACGTGTGACGCAAAGTGGATAGTGCTAAAAAGCTCTTAAACGAACAAAATTCTACTATAAAGTTTGAAGGTCACTTTACAGAAGTTATTTGATTTTTAATCATCTTATTTCTACGCGACGTTAACGACTTTGCGGGAAATTAACTACGGAAGTAGAAAACTTTGCGATCATTCAATTTATCTTCGAGATATTGCATGGAACTTTAGCCAATATAAAACCCTGGTAATAGTATAATGCTTTGATCGTGTCTAATAAATAAACCATTTACCATATTGAAATGTCTTCATTTTTTTTTTCAATTATATACACACGCACACACACATCATCACGCATTTATATCCGAAGAGGTATACAGAGGTGCAACTAGGGTACTCACTTTTCGCCAAGTGTGTTCCGTCCCATGATGTGATAGGAGGCGGGCTTATCGTTATATCGAGCACGAATTCAATTATTTAATTATAAAATTTTCAGTAATGTATATAACAATGCAGGTAATTACAAAACACCTACACAAATATAATTTTATAATGTGAAAATATTTAATAGCCCAAAATACATTACAAGTAAAATCATATTAATGTCAAGATTATCGTCTCCATGAGAAAACAATAGCGATAGACGCTCTTTATGACCCTAACGTCCTGTCGCGTCCTACAGGTAATCTGAAATGTGAAACGATAACAATAGCAGAATACACTGAATCGGTAATCTTAGACATCCAAGACTTTGTCACCAAAGATATTTGCTACGCATTTTGTTTATACCTACTATTTGGTCCATTATTCTATTGCATTCTATTTGTCCATATGGGTACGTTTGCTGGTAGCCAATAGTGTCTACATTTTGAACGCAATAAGATACGATTTAAAATGATAAAAAAAATAAAAGATATTTCATAGTACGGCCTGTGAAAAGCCTTTATTTATTTCGGCCCTCAATTCTTTCTAAGCAACTCGAGTTTTTCTTGGCATACCCATAACCCTAGTGGTGAGTTTCGCCCACGATTTTGGATAAACGTGATCGGTGCAGTTCCATTTAAGTCTTATGTTTGCGACCTACGTTAACGATCGATATTTTGGGACGCAACACAATGTTCATAATACGGTCCAATAACTCTACTTCCAATTAGCTGCTCTCCAATGCTCCCAGGCAAACAATTATCAACGAATACTGCAATATTAATTAATATGTATTTGTGAGTAATCCGCTTTTGCAGTAGCTAATAATTTTATAAAATCGTCATGTATGATGTTTTTAATTCTACACAATATTAGATGACCAGGCGCATTTGTATCACCTATAAAGAAGAAATTAATGTCATTTTTCCGTTTGTTTCTGATTTGTCTGCACCATAATCGAGGTCCGGATCGTAATGGAATGCCGCTCGTTCCAGGTTCACAGCAACGCTGCGTCGGCGCAATAAATCATGTTCATTGTGCCGTACTCACTGTTGTTGATAGGGACCAAAACAAAAACAATTGAAATCGATCCAGGCAATTTTGAGTTTTAGCAAAGATATGAACAGCCATTCATTTTAAAAAATATATAGATTTGTTGTCAAAATAATTTAAATACTTTATATTTTAATTTACATTAATATTTGAAATTTAAATAAACGTAGCAGAATAGCGTGTCATCGATTTTCCGCTCGGTGTGTTGCGGTCACGAGCAGGGATCGTGCAAAATTTCGGTTGCATTATTGCCACATTTGGGGAAATATAACGCTACGTCGCGATGTTATTTTCATATTGGCGTATCTTTTCATTTGGGGATAATATTTACAGGCTCAAAAAACAAATGGAACGATATTAGAGTTTTAACACCCAACTTAAAAAAAAATTGTTAAAATTTAATGTGTTTATTATAGTAATATGTGTCTATGGCATCGTTGCTCCCATACAAATGGATCCATTTAATGAGGTTTCGGTTTGTTTTAGAGCTGATGTCATCGGGATGGATCTTAGTTATATTTACGAAGATCTGTGTGTATTTAAGTGTTTGAAGTTTATCCGCTTATTAAGTAATTATTACCTTCACAGGTTCGATAGCGCAGACCCAGAGATGAAATTAATACTTCTTTAGCGGTCCCCTGACGTGACCACGTGGTTAAAATATTATTAGATACTTACAGCGATACTAACGGCGATAGCCTAGTTGGTTGTGGAACTGACTGCCGAGACGAATGTCCGCAAGTTCAAAACCCAAGGACACACACCTCTGATTTTTCTAAAAAAATATGTGTGTATTCTTTGTTAATTTTCGCTTGCTTTAACAGTGAAGGAAAACATCGTGAGGAAACCTGCATACTTGAGAAGTTCTCTATAGGAATTTCGAGGATGTGTGAAGTCTACCAATCCGCACTAGGCCAGCGTGTTGGACTAAGGCCTAATCCCTCTCAGTAGTAGAGGAGGCCCGTGCCCAACAGTGGGACAGTACATAATACAGGGCTGATATTATTACTTACAATAAAGTTCAAGGACTAGTAAAAATATATATGGTTTTGCTTTTAAGAGTTTTTTTTTTGTGTCATGTGTTATCTAAAACAATAACAACTTAGTTTGCATCATCTTGACCAGGCGGAGAGATGTCATAGACCCCGATCGCCGTGAATTAATTTGATGAATAGATATCGGAATTCTTTTATCCTCTCAGTCTAAATTCAAATTCACCATTCGACCCTTTGTAGCAGTGTCCTCGGTCAGTCCTTCATGTCTAAAGGCACATGAATGTTGCGTTGCGACGGCTGATTAGCATTCTGATAGTACAGATTTAAATTTTCAGAACTTACATTACTTTAGATGCTAGGTTAGCTGCTGATATTTTAGTAACAGTTTTTCCTTGGTTTACGTTAAATGTGTCTTAATAATCATTCATGATTTACGCAATAATATTTATAAAATGCGCCTGCGATACCTACAGCCGATATTTATTGTTAGCGATAAATATGTTATGAGTATGTGTAGTAAACACATGTTTATCGTGCGACATAAACTTTGTTTGACGTCAGATTTTATGTATTGATAGCTTTTCTCGCGAGCCGGTCAGCTGAGGTTCCGATCACACGTTAAAGTATATTAAAGGTACAGTATATTTTAAACGACTTATACAGGTCTTCGAGCAGGTATCCGTATTTTAATTTGTATCAATACGCTAACAATATAATAATACAGAAACATGATGCATTATATTAAGCGGCGATAGCCTAGTTGGGTGTGGAACGGACTGCCGAGACGAATGTCCGCAGGTTCAAATCCCAAAGGCACACACCTCTGACTTTTCTAAAAAATCATGTGTGTATTCTTTGTGAATTTATCGTTCGCTTTAACGGTGAAGGAAAACATCGTGAGGAAACCTGCACATCTGAGAAGTTCTCTATAGGAATTTCGGGAGTGTGTGAAGTCTACCAATCCGCACTAGGCCAGCGTGGTGGACTAAGGCCTAATCCCTCTCAGTAGTAGAGGAGGCCCGTGCTCAGCAGTGGGCAAGTATATAATACAGGGCTGATATTATTATTAATATTGTGATGCATTACAATATAAATGCTCATTGGTTATGTTACCAAATTACATTTTTTGGCATTCAGCAAGGAACTGGCCAAATGACAAAAATGGTTTAGCTAATATAATAGGAATATAAATATTATAAATAGAGTAGTACAAGATGTCAACTGTAAAGTGATGTTGTTTTCTTATAAAAGATGTTTTGGCTCAGACCGGTTCTCAGTTAATATCGGACTAATTGAAATGGTAGTTTAGTGCCAATGTTTTAAGCTTTATTTTACAATGGTCGCAGTCGTCATAGGCCATCGAATACTCATTCCGAAGAATTAGAAGAGGCCGTTTAGGATTATATGTAACGAATGATTATTTAACGAGTAAGGGTCTCGACTAGCGGTATTAGACTCAAAAACACCTAAAATATCGTAGCAATCTTGAGTGCGCTACGATTTTTTGAACGAGGATATGTATCAAAATTAACTTCTTCATGTCTACAACGTTGATCAGATGAGCTCACTACTATTACTTGATTGGCGACATATGACTAAATATCTATTTATAATATATGAAGATGGTGGAGTGATAGAATCCACTTGAATAGGGCGTCGTTCACAGTATAATTCTGTAATTCTCCAATGTAAAACCACTCTTAAGTTTGCGTGCCATACGGTAGCAACTATTGAACTTCCCCCGCTTTGTTTATTTTGATTGGATCCAGGATTGATTTTTGAACTGCAATGAAGCTTTAGTCGTGCCTATTCATTTCATCGAGCAGAAAGGGCACGTGAAATCAATGAAAATCGTGTCTAAAAGCTTAAAAGTGGCTCTCCAATCCGCCGCCAGCGATCTCGAAAATTTTTGCCATCATGCACAGTTTGTCGTCCTGAAACTCACTAACTGTCGCTTTTTTATTTCGATCCGTTGTTATACTAAAACTTGCACTTATAAATCTTCGGTGTAAATTGATTGCCCGATGGTGCTGAAATTGCACCACATCTTGGTATTAGCTTTTCTCAAGTGTAAATAGCCGAGCTCGATTTGGACAGGGATTTTAGCTCAGCACCACCCGAATTATGTTTGCCCAGAATTCGAATTCAGTTGCCGATGCTTTACCGCTTGATTACTCTAGTATTCCACGTTTATTCACGTCAAAAGGAGAAAAGCGATTTCCGAGAAATTTATCTCAATTTGGATTTGTAGTTAAGACCTGTTTAGTAATGTTGGTAGTGAAAGTTTATACTCATATTGGAAGTTAAATCCGTCCCTTTCTGTTACATATACTATAACCCATAACGTTTATTAGTAACGAAATATCTTTAGATATTATTATGGGTTACGAAAAAATCCGTAGTATAACGTTGATTATTATTATAATCAAAGATAAGTGAGTGTTGTTCATCATCTTATTTATAATTTGTACTATACTAACTAAACTAACTAAGCTTGGCTTATCTCAAAATGCTTATTCGTGTGAATATCAGGAGGTAAGCGTAACAGTACTTGATATAATACAAATACAATATGTTAATCATTTCAATCTCTAAATATATTCGGAAATCTCCGGATAAGCCTTTTGCAATTATTAAGCGATTAAACATTACCCACATTATACTGGCGTAGGTCTGCCCGTCTGATGCATATTTAATCCCGGGCTGAATTTAGATCCGATAGAGAGCGCACAGTTTTAGCATTGAGGTTCAGAAAAAGGCATAGTTCACGTACTGCGTGTTCTGGTTAATGTGCGTACATTTCCAATGCAAATCCATGGCCTTATCGATTTTCATTAAACGTTATCGACGTAAATCCAACACAGTTTATACAGTACTCGTATTCAAGTTGCGAGCAAGTCGGATATTGTCACATGAATATACACATTTTTGTCGATTTTATAGTATTAATTTATTTACTGCGGCATTTTTTTATTTAATCATCTTTAATGCAATTGATAATGAAAGGGAGACTAGGTGTATTTGTAGAATGTTAGGTGGATATTCAACATAATGTAATTACGTACAATGATTAGTTTGTGGCTGTGTGTAGTGTTATGTAAAACTTTTTGTCATGCACGTATGAATAAATTGCCTGAACTGAATAAAACGTCATTCGCACATCAAACGTATTCTGGTAACATATTTAAAAGCTCGCCAGTTTCAATGACATTCTTCAAATATGAACTGACAGCCATTGCCTTTTTTGCAGTAGTCCATTCCGATCCGAACGAACTAATTGATAGCTCGATATCATATGTATGTAGTCAAATTGTATGGATACGTTCGTATAAAAATATGTACCACACGATGAACATCAGTTCTCTATTGAATTCGCATCCATAGGTTGTTGATTTAATTAAAATGTTTATTGTTTTTTCCATTTTCACGCTTGAAAAATTACATTGTAAAATGCGTTATAATAATATATATCGCACGTGCGTTGCGGCTGTGAGCCTTTCTCGTACACATTTTTTTATTTAATATGATTTTTTTCATTATTGTATTAATAAATACAAAGGAGAATGTTTCATTATATTTTTTAACGAAGGATATAATATCGTAGTGAAACTGTTGGTTTTGACACTGCTTTGTTTGTAATGTAAATTTTTTTATTTCTTTTTCTGGGCAAAACGTGGCTTTGTCATAACGCCCGTTATCCCTGATTTTGTCTTGTAAGCCAGCGTTTTTTTTTTTACAAAAACATTGATTAACTTTGTTAGCCTTTGTGAGACTACTTAATTTATATTAAGCCTGTACGAGTCCACTTAAGTAATTTAAATATCAAAGTTAGCTATGATATTATGTGGATACCGCAAGATTCTAGAGCATCGACTGACAATTATAATCTTTATTGATTCGACTCTGCTGGCTAGTTGTTTGTCTTCAAGTTCATTAAGTTTAAATACAGACGTATAACACCGGACTGGCTACGTCTTCCAAGTACTTTCACAACAGAACTGCCTTGTTTTTATTTAGATTTTAGACTACTTCTGTCTTACCTTGTGAAAGATTTTATTAAGACACCGTTCAGATGACCAGCGCTAGAACGCATATTTGCAACTAAATGAATGTGATTAGAGTGAGGTACCTTGTGTGAATGCACGATCAAAAGCAATTTGCTAAGGCTCGTCGTTTGAATATGGTGTAATAGCAATATTCCGAAATGCCTTAATGCGCGTTGTAATTCGCGATATATAGTTTAATGTCCATGTAATTTCGTTTTTTAAGAATTTAAAGTATCTTCTTCATTTGGTAGACTAAATTATTCACCTGAGCGACGACGCCATATGGACAAAACGTAATAAATAAATTAACACAAAATATAAAACCTTGAAAATGTTTATGACTACTATATAAAGTGTGTAAATAAGTAGTAATACCTATGTATTTTAATTAAAGGCTTCTTAAGTAAACAATACAAACATGTAATATGTGAAGTAAACAATGTATAATTGAGAAAACTTCGTAGCAAAGATACATTGAACATAACCCTTCATATTGTAATCAATTCAATACTAGCTGGAGTCTACATCCCGCCGAGACGAATCTTCCAGTCTAGATACCTAAGCAGTAGTGACGGTGATCAGGAAAGAAAACCTTCTTTTATTACACTTCGAGCTCGAGGTCGAAACTTGCTAACGGTATCGATAGTTTGCTAACTTCTTGGCACATTCTTGTTATCCGAGTTTGAAAAACCTGGCTAGTTTCTTGATTCCCGGATTTAATATAATAATTTCCAAGATAAACATAATTTCGATTAGCCTTAATCATTACTTAAATAAATTTTGCAAAGAACAATATCTCTTTGTTGAAGATTTAAAGTTTTAGCTATACAAAATTTCGGCTATTATCTGTACCATCTGATTTAAGACATTGTTCTTCATCAATATTATTGTCGGTAGATACTTACGGTCACATGAAAAAAAAAATTCAAGCTTGTAACTAATGGCCGAGGTGTAAAACAATTATTTCCTTTATCAAATCTAGTATGTGTTTACGCGTAGGTGCAACTATTATATGAAATACATTTTACGTATCTTGTTTTGCCCTCTGTAAGCATATTAATATTAATCAAATTATATTAAATGTTTCTGCCAAAGTTGAAATATGATATTTAAAAATATCCAGTCAAGAATGAGATAATCCTATAACAATGATAATTAATGTTTTAATTTCATCCTGTCTAAGTTTTGTTTGGTTTGTAATGAAGCCGGTGTAATAATTTTTCGAAAGCTCCATTAGTTTTTGTTATACTATTCCATCTAATTAACATATTCCGTTTCCATCAACCGCATTTATAAATATTAAGCATCAACTCTTCATAAAGTGCCTTAAAGTTTTCAGATAAACTTCGAGTTCTTTATTTAAATGCACTTAGTTTTAAGTTTAATTATATGCTGCAAACAAGTATCGTCTAACCACTATGTCTATAAAATTAGTTGCGATGGTCGACGTAGAACAATGAAATCACAAGTCAATATTTACAAAATTATTATAGACCGCTGTTTACGGCTGTGTTGTTTGTTTTCAGTTATTGCTTCATCAATTAAATGCAATTTGCTTCTGATCAGTATTGATGGAAATTATGATTTCTGACGTTTGAGTTCATTAGTAGAATGCTAGATACGAAAGTGGTTTATAGTTCGACCGATAATTGATTTTCAAGCGTGCAAATAGAGTGGTAATTGTCGTTCCAAAATATCCGATAATGCGTAATATGTGGAGTGTATTTTGCATAAACGTGAACGAATAATGGGTATATAGATTATATTGAAACTAAAACGGCATGTTGACTAAACCCAGGTAAACCTAGAAGATGATTTATTTTTTTAGTTTCAGGAAATTATACAAGTTATTGAAATCCAACCCAACTGTTTGAAAAGTTAATTAACTAAAATACATTTAATTTTCCATTAAAGCAACCTTAAAAATACTGAATTCTACAACTTCTCCGTTTTCCGCTTGCCGTGAGTTACAAAAGTGAATATTGTACTAATATTCGATTTAATTTAGTTCTAGTTCAATATCCTACTATATTTTTATTAAAATAAACGTTTTATGCAAAGTAAATTATAGGAACGTTTACCTACCAAACGCATTGATTTCCCCGTTTCAATAATTCAAGATAGCGTGTCGGACATTGGCGTGCAATGGTAATCAAATAAACACTTGCGGTACGATGCATGCACTTAACTGCGAAGCGCCATTTGAAAATTCTAAATATGAATAATTTTACTTTTAGATAAGATGTTCAAATGATATATTTCACATATGTTTTCATCTTGGTTTGATTTTCAGCAGCCATGATAACGTGGGCCGCTTTTTCATATCTTAAGGTTTTTGTCATGCTCGTCAACAATATCATCTCGTATATTTTGTGTGAGGTAAACCGAGCACTATTTAGGTTTATGCTTTATAAATCCCAGGTATTTAAACCTGCCCACTTCCAGACCAAATGGATTCCCTAACTGAATGCGACGGATTCTGAACCGCTGCGAGCTATATATTATTCAACTCTGGCCAATTATATTCGGCTCGTGACCAGTAAGGATCGTATCGATGTGATTTATCTAGCCGCTCAAATCTCAGTCGATGCAGTAATTTTACTATTGCTTTCTAATATAATTTTACGCCGATTGAAATATGGTGTTACGGTTCCATAATCCACACAAATGTACGTTGAAGGCATAAATATATTAATAATATAATTACTCTGCACTAAAATGGAACGATGTGCATACACGTTTCAATAGTTTGATTAATTAGCGATATCTACGTCGTGATTCCATGTAAGATAAAATAAATGTTTTCTATTTGCGTTCCACGTGGACTAAATGAAATGGCGTTGTATTTATTTATTGATTTTCATTTGTTTTTGTTGTGCGAACGTTTTCACAAACTTAAACAAAAGTGATCAACACAATACCTGTTAATATTTTAATAGATGTTTATAAAAGCGGAACGTAATTGGGGTACAAGGGTCGCAAAGGAAATGCATTAATTTAAACTAGTCCTCTTGTTCATGTTTGTCTTCTTTGTTACTGTCGCCAGTTCTGATGACATTATAGAGTTTACGCAAAACTAAATTATTTAACCGGCCCAGTTTGAATTGTCAATAACGGTTACGCTGAGTGTATAAGGAAATCTTGTTTTCTGTTCAGCCAAGAAACCCTTTGCCACAAGATTTCAAGATTTGCGTGATGAGTTTCTAGTGTTTTTTGTGTATATATGTGTGATATGAATTACTTCACAAGTCATTTGTCATCGCCGTCAAGTTTTAGTTATTAGTCTGAGTCGCCGCCATCGGTCGTCACTCGCCGCCCGTCGGTGATTGACACGCTCTATGCATTTGCAACAATTGGAGGACACATTTTATGAAATATAGAGGTATTCATGACAGTCATCATTATTCATGATAACACCTAAAAAAATATACGAATGATAAATTGGCAAATGAAGTGAAAATTTAAACGCAAATTGAAATGTATTTTAAAGCAACATTAGATGTAAAAAATAATAATTTTATTGATTGACTGACCCAGACGGATGCTAAATTTATTGGATGCATGTATGTAAGTCAATTTCTTTGGCACGCTTAGGGCATAACAAAAACAACTTTAAGGGTTTTATTTCATGTGCATGTGTTATATGTTTTGTAATTTTTCTTTACCCACGCCTCCAATATCTTATATATTACTCAATCAGTAGGTTTAAGAGATTGTTTTTTACTTGTCAGTTAATTACATTCAAGACACTGGGGATTTTGATTTTATTAGTACTATATTTTTTATATTATATCCTATCTATATTCAATAAATGTAATATTTCGAAATACTTTTATACTTTTTGGCGTATACGAAGGCAAAAATTATCGTGTTTCGATATTGCTTTACTATGAAACAATATTTTGCCTTCCACAGACAGTTTCGGTATGCTTTCATAGCAAAAAAATACGAATGTATTTAATATGAATACATCACGAAGGGTAAATAAAATTGTTTACAGTAGTATAGACTATTGTTTCGAATTTAATGTGGATTTATGATAAATAAATAATTTTAGTAAATATCCATCACGTTTGTAACATTTTGTTGTACAATCGGACAAGTTGGTGCTAGTACACTTCCAAACACATTTTGCTTGACCGGTCTAATGTCCCGAGATATTTAGACACGCCCCTGTCTCATATTTCACCAATTACGACAGTTTTGGAGATGTGCGAAAGGAACAGCAGATAACTATTATTGTTTACTTTAGTTGTATTTTACTGATTGACGACGCGCACGCAACTATTGAGTACCAGTAGTATCTTGCTCACAATTATTTTTTCGTTTACGGACACCGATATCTTGCCACTACGTAGACTTATGTTCGTTTACTGGACTCTTAATTACTTAGTCGCCGACCCGTCATGTGACTACTGCACCATGGATTATATATTCCGGGAATTAAATATTACAGTAAGTAAATCAGTCATACTATATAATATTTTAATATTAATTTTAACTAGTGGACGTTAATATGCGTGGGAAAAATATCGTCAGGGCAGAGAACTAATAATAAAAATTTTGCAGTTTTGAGAAAATCGCGGTTTATGGCTTTTTTTTAATTATTGGTCATCATAATTAATTATATTTAAAGCCAACACACACCACCTTTTAAGCTCTTTTAAATATAATTATAATATTATTGAGTTTTGATGAATACTTATTCCTTTAATTGTGTAAAACAGACTTCAATATGCTACTTATTATATTTTATATTAATCCTTAAGTTATCCTATCTATCGTAGGGTCAAATATCATTACTCATTGTGTGTTTTTTTTGCCAAAAAAATTAACATAGTGCTATTGATCATACTTGTAGTAATCTATGTAGTATGTTATTTAAGTTGCTTTACGAATAATCAAATGTCAAAATATTGAAAAGAAATATAATTGGAAAACTTAAAAGTACTCAATGCAAAAATAAAATACTTCGACGGGTATACTCACTATACTTATAGGTGTTACCTGTCTATTCTTGATCTCAGTTAAAAATTCAGAGTTTTCGATATTGAAACAGCAGTAGCATTAAGCGTAACTTTTACCGTCAACTTTTAATAGTAAACTCTAATTTAATGTTGGGAATATATTAAGACAGACCGGTAAGCCTTTTAGTCCAGTCAATAAGCTCAAAAAGGTGTCAATTTATGTATTATAAAGATCCAAAAATATGAGTGATAGCTCATTCGATTTGGATAACATGACGTCTAGAAAAATAATTTTTTAGTTATTAAGAGGATAAAGAGGTTCTTCGATAACTTAAAAAATAAGAAATAAGGAGGAAATTTCCAATTTAAATCCTCCTTATTTAAGAAATAAGGAGGAAATTTCCAATTTAAAGAAGAAGACGCCCGAAATTCTATCTCCTTTATTAATAATTTTTATTTAATGCCAAAAATATAGACGAGTATAAATAATTTATGGATAGGCGATAATTTGTTTTATTACAGTAATATTGCATAGCCAACATTTTTATTGCTGCACATGTGCAGTTTAAAAAAGTGTAAAAGATTTCACATAAAAGGGTCTTTGTTAGAGGACGACATTTTTTATGTTTTTGTTAACCCCGGTTCCATGTCGACGCCTTTATCGGAAAGCGGCGTCCATTGTTTATTGAATTTAGACGAGTTTAAAGATTTTAAGTAGTGGTAATATGATTTCTTACTAGAGTAATTAACTATGTCGGCGCGTTTGTAAGATCCGTTTATAGACGTTTAAGTCCCACCCAGTTTAACCCAGAGGTTTCTGTTATTATTGTTTCTTTTACAACTACATAATATGTAGCACTGAATTAAAGTAGAATTACAATCCGATTTAATGCAAATTTGGGATTTTTATCTCAATAAAATGTGTGCAATTATGGAAAACAGAGCTGATTTTTTTACTTAATTTGGATTATTTCGTACTTGACCCACGTATTTTGTGTCGGCCGCACTGGCGTTCTGCTCCCATATAAATTTTATTATTTTGGCACTGTAGTCATTACGTTAAAATATTATTAGAATAATAGATTTTAGTAATAATTATATAATTTAATTGTATTACAGAGAACCACTGTCCCTCGATGTATACACTAGGATGCGGATGAGAGCTTCATCGCCAACCGATCCAGAGCGCACACTCTACTCAACCTGCCTGCTGAGCGTATCAAACTTGTAATGAATACAATTAAATCATATCACTGAAGTAACAAAAAATGTGTTTTATTTACATAGACTTTCTACGAAATTTCATTTTACATGTGTATCTCATTATTTATTGGTGTTGCAAATATATTATCTACTATATTCGATTTTAACTTTTGATAATTATATATCGTAGCGATATGTGCGTGAGCCTCATCGACTGGTTCACAAAACGAGCCTATTGAAATAAATCATTTTATTTGAAAGATTTGATTGTGAGATTTAAAAAAAATTATTTACTTTAAATATTACACTTAAAATGAACTCTGCAAATATAAACGTTATTACATTTGGAAGGCATCCCGAAAAAAGTTAAGTAATCAAAAATCTTGTTTAGTTATCTCTGAAAATAATTACTTACTGCAAATATTTTTTTCAAATTTTCTTATTTTTAAAATTTTTCCCTTTATATCCGTAAATGATAATAATAACACTTACTTATGTAAAAAAACAGGTAGTTATATCTTTTGACGAATCGTGAAATTATTTGTATGAATTACTCAGCCATGACTTTTCTTTCTTATTTTTCTTATCAATGAAGGGTCTAAAATTATTATTTAATGACTCCAAGTTACTAATTTTTGGCACATTATTATTCAATAAGTTTGAGGTTGGTTGGAATTTATTCGAAACATAAAACCAGCGCCCATACAAAAAACGGACATGTCCTTTAAAAGTAAATAAAATGTTCAAAAAAAGCATAAAAACAATTGAGAAAAAATATAATAATTTCTAATAATGAAACGAATAACAATAATTTATGATTATGTGAATGATTTAACGAATTAAATAAACTGAACTGTTTAAGTAATTTATATAATTCAAAATTCAATCATAATATGCAGCTATTAAATCGGTAAAAAATCAATAACTGTAAGTTGATTATAGACTTTGGGTTTTAACTCAGCGAAAACTAAATAATTGGCTAAAGAAAGTAACTAAAATTTACAAACTGGACATGTGCAGCAATAAAATGTTAGCCTTGCAAATACTACTGTAATAAGAATTCAAATCTACGCCTACACTTATAATCTTTAAATGCCTCTAAATTCAATAGCATAACAATCGACTCAGTTTAACGATAAATGCGTCCACGTAAGACCGGTGTCAATACAAACATTGATAAAAAATGCGCTCTTTAACAAACCATTTTTATGTGATATATTTATTCTTTTCAAACAACATCTGCAGCAATAAAAATGTTGGCCTTTCAATATTACTCTAATAAAAGCATATTACCACCTACACATAAAATCTTTAAACTCGCCTCAAATTCAATAAATAATAATCGCTGCATATCGATAAATAGTCCAATTAACTACTTCAAAAAGGTGTTAAATAGTTCAAATTAGGATGAAAAAAAGGTATTTCGTTATTAACTCAAAAACTATTCATATTTAAGATAAAAAAAGATCATTAAGAGGAAATAAAAAAACAATATCTCCAAGAAGCTAATAATTTTAGGTCAATTATTTTAACTTTAATGTTAATACATAATATTTGTAAATACAGAGATTGGAATAAAATGTTATCGTCTAAGTTTTTGAAATAAAATAAAATAACAATTCAAATAATGAAATCTATTAACTATGATTTATTATTATAATATGAATTATTGAACGAATTGAATAAACTGAACAGTTTAAATTTTTACGATTCAAAATTCAATCATAATATTATGC
This sequence comes from Manduca sexta, assembly GCF_014839805.1. Lineage (NCBI taxonomy): Eukaryota > Metazoa > Arthropoda > Insecta > Lepidoptera > Sphingidae > Manduca > Manduca sexta. Next base: position 4,630,496 of record NC_051141.1, on the reverse strand, counting down.
AGCCATTGAATTTATTTAATAAATTAATTATAGACTATGGGTTTAAAGAGACCGAAAACTAAAAAACGGCTTAAAAAAGTAGCTAATCATAATTTACTAACAAAATATAGTTGTGACACATATGGCGGAAATTGCTTTAAAATGATTATTTTTTTAATACAACATAAAGTTTGGTTTGTTAAAAGTTAAAAAGAAGGTAATCAGGCATATAATATGATATAAAATAATTAACATAATGTCGTTTCTTATTTATTATAAAATAATGCCAAAAAATTTAACAATATAAACACTGTAAATCGCGATTGTCTCCAAACTATAAAACTTTTGTTATTACGTTCCTTACGCCGACGATATGCATCTTACAAGTATAGGAATTATCGTCATAGCATAGACGTGCGCGCATCAATTTTAATTTCGTTTTCTATTATACACTCAGCAGCGGTTCGGTAGTGTTACGTAACGTCATTGCAGGTAGCCAGCAGACTTACGACTGATATCGATCTATGCAATCGATCCCAAACCCCGCCTCCCAAACGTAGTAAAACAAATTTGCCAAGTTATTTTGACCCTTAGGGTGGTCGACCGCCAACTTTGCTGATTGTACGTGTCTTTTATGTTATACAGGGTTATTTTTACATTGCGTTACTAAATGAAACCACATACTCGTCTTCACCTTTGCTGACACTATGCCAAAAATCATCCATTAATAAAGAATATTTTCACCAAAAATCATGTTTTAGTTTTCAGGTTTTTTTACCATTTTGTGGTTTAATACGAACATGGCGTGTGCGTGAGTATATTTCTGATTGAAAGTATGATGTTGCCGCTACGACGAATTTTCTTAGAGTACTAGTAGTGGTATTATGGTGGGTAAAATTAAAATTTCTTTTTATTAATATTTATTTTCTTCATAACTTACACTTTTTTATTTACATGTACGGCTCAAGTAACTTATTGTAAAGTGTTATTTTCACGTAGATAAATTTATGTGGTTTTATTTAGGGACGCCATGTCAAAATGATCCTGCATACACATATTGGAATCTGGATAGGCTTTCATCAGCTACACAAAGTAATAAGTCATACAATTTCTCAATATTTAATATAAGATGCGAGCGCCGGATTCAATCGGAGCCTCTAGTAGACTAGTTTTTGGTCACTGCACCTCTTTAAAAAGGGTGACTGACGGTGGCAGAACTTTGCTTTTAAACGTTATTTGTTTAATAACGTATTAAACGAATTCTCAATTTTGAATTATATATATCGTGTGTTTTTTTAGTCTATGTTAATAGATTTGAATTTCAATGAAATAAAAATGTTATTAGCTAGTAATAAAAGTGGTCAAAATTGTTTTAACTGGGGTTGACCGAACTGACTTTTGGTAAAATTGGCTAAAGAGGCAGAAATTCTGCTATCGTCATAGCAGATCTTTGCATTAATGGTACTTCCATAGGGGATATTCAGACTGCTAGCTCATAAGTCTGGGAGATATACTGTTTTATAAAATAAGTGTACATAACACAATGCTTATCGAAAGACTTACTAAATAAATCGAACCATTTGAAATAACTTTAGAAAAACTTCAATATTAAAGTTTTCCAAATATAATTAAAGTTATCGTGAGAAATGGATTTTGTAAATACAGTGCAACATAAATAAGCGTTGAAGGTGTGGGTGAAGCCGCCACCTTTCCAGTTAAACGATGTATCGACTGTGAGCGACCTTCGACTTCAACTTTAATTATAAACATGCTTTAAACACAAGGTGAATTCCGTTGTATGTTGTGTTAAATGACTCCTGCCTCGTGTCTGACATTCCGCATTTAAAGTATTCCGTATTTTATTTCTAAATATTTTTGTATCGCACTTGATTTATACATACAGTCCTATTTTCTTGGCTCAACAATTTGATTGTGAAACAGACCAGGTTTTATGATTGACTTGTTCAGGGGTTTAAATTTTTTATGCATTCTATCAAGCGACCGAGTCAATATTATTTATAGTTGTCGACACAGACCTTGGCCCACCGACAAAATGCGGCGATAGTTTACTACAAATTTATTGCAGGTAAATTGATTTGCCCCGCGGAACAGCATCCGATTAATTTGCGGTTCGCGGCCCTATTAATGTATCATAAAGCGCCTCGCAGCGACCTTTTGTTGCCAGTCGTGTTTGACATATTGGATGTCCATCCATTCGGTTGCACGCTTCTGTAAATTTACCCGTGTAATGTTCTATTTAACAGGTGTTTATGAGGGACCTAATAATATTGTGTTATATGTACCGTATAAAACTTGTTTACGTTAAACGATGTAACTAAATAGCACGTCCAACGTGTGAAAATTTCCCGCAGTAAAACGCTAGCTGCATACGAAAATTCGATTACGTTCATAACATTATTAAAATCTTAGCAGAGCTTATAAAACTGTTCCACGTTAGTAAGCTAGCCCTCGTTCTAATAGTGAGAATATTAATGAAATTGAGGACCTCTAACGGTAAGCTTTTGTAATAAAGTTATAACGAACATACGATATTTTCTCTATGCTTTTAGATCGTAAATAAGAGTTTCATACTTGAAGCAAACAAAAACAAATATCATGATATTTTTGCAATACCGCAAGAAAAATGAGCATTTGGCATGCGAGGATGTTCGTTAGATTTCATAAATGTAAAAAAAAAATCCGTTTTAATTAATAAAAGCCTGCGTGGCGTAGTTTTTATGCTTGTCCGCGTCGTATTACCTCTATTGAGGCAGCCTGTGGGAGTGCATGCCGCGCGAGGTGTTCGCCGACAGGCACTTCCTTTATATGGCGTGGCGACTGCCATCGCGTTCTCTATTTTTGCGGTGTGTCTTTGCATCCAATTATGGATTCGCACGTAATATTGTAAGCGCAGGCGCCATTTATAAACCTTATTATAGTGTTCCACACGTGCATATTCATTTTGCAGTTTCCCTTTGCTCGTGAGAGTTCCTTAAATTAGATTACTTGAGATGAAAGTAATCTCTTTCACGAGACATCATTTTATGGTTGAATGGCGGTAAGATTTTATATCCTAGATGAATTAGCTATTATATAAAAATAACTTGAGGAAGCAACCGTGGAGATTAAGTTCTACTTCATCTCGGAAATATTGTTATTATGGTATAGTTTGTGAGATTTCATGCGGGATTTAGCAACTTGAATTAAACTAAAGAAATTCTACACGTGCAAAATTATTTTCGTGAAATGTTTCTAATCGACGTGGTAAAAACGCGAAACCCTTTATGAGTTCTTAAATAAAACGAATGGAGCACATGAGACCTTCGACCTTTAAATTAACTGGTCTCATTTTATGACATCATAAAGTTGAGTAGAAATCACGTGGCAGTCGCATTGATTGTTTCGTAGATAATAGTCCAGGTTGGCTGAATTGCTAGAGAAGTAATCTAGAAAGATACATACAAATAAAGCGCAGCAATGTATTATAGACGCCATTTCGTGACCATCGTACCAAGTTTTAGATGTCAATGAAAACCGTGCCATGAATAATGATGAATAGACGTTGAACTTCAAAGAAAATCCGTGTTTTATTTCACACAAACACGCTCTGAGATATTGTTCGTTTTAAACTGTAGGTTTCGAATCATAACAAGAAAATTGAATGTGTTTATCGCAAAACCGCTAAAGTGATGACAAATTGAGGAAAAAAAATTGGAACAACTATCCCGTTTTATTGTAGACAATTGTGAGAAAATGTATGGGCTGCGATTGTAGGAGAAATGGTTTGAGGTACCAAATTATGTGTTTCAAAATTAGCAATATCTATTATGAAAACAAACACACTTGTCTTAAATGCACTGTATTCGGAAGATGCACAAGGCATCTCGAAATGGATAACGTTAAATGGCATACTAGGTAAGTACCAAATAATGCGATTTCGTGGCGTATTCATTGCTTGGATACCCAAGCATAATTTGCAAGTATAACGCTGTGCAAACAGTCTATTCGTATAGAAGACCAAGGGCCCTACAGTCATTGTAAAATCGATATCTCGAGAAATTTAGTACGAAACCCCATTCAAACTCTCGGCAAGTTTACGGCCGTTGCTGTAACGCTGGTTATCTAACATCCCTTTGTCAGAATATAACAACTTGTGATACCAAAGGGGTACATTTAACGAATGCAACCAACTTAATTTTAAATACAGAATTTGCGATCACATTGAAAAAGTTCCGCGCCAAACTGCGACCGTTGAAAACCTCTTGACACGTAACCCGGATTTTAGTTTTTTTGGCAGACAGTCTTTGTGGGTCTAAGTATTGTTGTTATATACAATGTACTTTAGAATTTCTTACATAAATTGATTGTTCGCTTTATTCGTCATGAGAAAATATGATCACATATTGTTTTAATAGGGCTGTTATAAATTATGACAAGTTTTTTTATGTGCTTTCTTTACCGATTCGAACGTGTGTAGTGTGTATTTTGTTTTCAAATGATATAAAATTTGCTGCAGGTGACGATAATACATGTTTAAAAAGGGTTGGGGACGATTTTCTCCTTCTACGTAATGGGTGCCTGCGAATTTTCCCAACATTTGCAGACCTGTTATTGTCGCTACGCGGTAGTATAGGGCAATAAATGATTGCATGCAGAAACAGGTTATTAAATAATTATTCAGAGCCATTGAAACAATGCGATGTACATGAATGAAATAAGCATACTGACTGGTTCTGTAAAATTATAAAGGGTTTTAAAAGATTTTCTTGTAATGAATTATAATATAAAAATGAAGTGTAGAACAAATTATTCGCAGTCGTGCTCCCTTGGCTGAGTGGTTGTGATCATGTTTGGGCTGAATGCAGAATTGCTGTTTTCGCCATGCGGTTATGTTTTACGGAGAGGGTATTGTTTAATAGAGGATTGGGATAAATAGAGACGATTTTTTGTTTGAAGATTTTTTTTCCTAAAGCTGCAAGTTTTTCAGACACATCATCAATGAACATCGTTCGTATTTAGACATGTAATTATCTAGGGGTCTCATTGCTTTGGCGGTCTCCGTATATATGCCAGCTCATTCAAACACGTTGTTGCGTAGTCGACAATTAATTTATTGTTTGTTTGTTTGTCGTTAGCGAGTACATCTATATATATAAAAATGAATTGCTGTTCGTTAGTCTCGCTAAAACTCGAGAACGGCTGAACGGATTTATCTTATCTTGGTCTTGAATTATTCGTGGAGGTCTAGGGAAGGTTTAAAAGGTGAGAAAAATTCGAATAATTGCCGGGAAAATCCTCAAAACAGCATTTTTCTATTTCCCATACAAACGTTTTCTAACTAATACGTAGAGTCAATTTGAGCTTTATTGCTATTGTATAAAGTTCACTGTTGTCTAAGCAATGTAGGTGTGTTCCTAACATCAAAACAGTGTGCGTTGGAGCACAGAATATAATAATGTAATGTCGCGTTCTGAAACTCAACAAAAGTGATATCGCGGACCCGACTAAATTGAACAGTCACAAAATTTAATATATCATTAGTTATTTGGTTGGCTTCACGATATTATTTCTTTTGTTTTACTTTAAAATGCATGTTTTCGTTATGGACAATTTTTGAGCTACTTTTGCATATCTATACTTATAATAAATCTGTAGAGAGGTCAATTCTGTACATGAAATATATTTTCAAAATAACTGGGGGTGATTAGGGATCGATACTGATGCCAAAAATGCAATTAGTAAAATTTTTGTCTGTCTGTCTGTATAACTGTTATAGAAACAAAAACTACTCGACGGATATTTACTTAACTTGGTACAATTATTTTTCATACTCCTGAGCTGGTTATAGTATACTTTTCATCACGCTACAATTAATAGGAGCATAGCAGTGATGGAAAATGTTGGTAAAATGGGAGAAGTTACTCCATTTTATAAGCTTCCGTCATTTCATGTGCAACCTTAATGGTTAAAAGTTCCTTCGATTTCACCAGAATCCCATCATCAGACCCTGACCGGACAATCGGACCACCTGCATACCACTATAAATTAAAAAAACATCCCGACAAATTGAGCACCTTCTCCATTTTTGAAACCCGAAATCCACGCGGGCGAAGCTGCGGGCGGAAGCTAGTTTGATAATAAAAGACGTACTCATTGCTTTTAAAAAGCTATGGGCCACTGATTGCACTGTCCACTTTATTAAGCTCGTTCGTGCCTACTCCAAACGTAGATTGCTGTCCATTATTTTATTATTTGGGTGAATTTTACGTTCGATTTTATTGATGTCTATTTTTTGTACTTTGGTTATGAATTCGGCAATATTTTAGGGTTTATTATTATATTATTGGTATTTGTGTTACTGGTTGTAAATTTCCTATTACCCTATTTGAAATTATGCATATAGAAATATATTATTTTTATTTAAATAAACAACTCGTTCTGAAATACGTTTTAAAAATCATTAGTAAATAGTGTAAGTCGTATTGGAAATTCAAGTATATAGAAATAAAATCAAAACTTGAACTAACTGGAGTTATTGAATAAAATGCCGGATACGGCGACGAAGGTCTTATACCGAAGATTTCTCGAAAGAATCGGAGCTATTAATCTCGGTTTGTGTGACGTCAGGAAGCTGTGACCAAGTTTAGCTGTGCTTTTATTTTCCCTTTTTGAGTAAATATTGCACAGTGCACACGTGTTATAATGAAATCGTGGCTTGTTCAAAAATAATTGGCCTATTTCAAATTATAGCATGCGCGTTCATGATAAATTGTTACTTTTAAACAAGTAGCTGTATTAATATGCAAATTAATGAAGAACGCTTAATGTTTTCATGATTCAAATTTATTTTTCCTGACATTTTGTACTGACTTAACTGCCCATATAAAAATGCATAACATGACGCATTTCAAACCACATGCACGCACAATAACTAAAACAATTCGAACAACCTCGTGCTTTAAATAAATACCGTGTTGTTCGTAAGCAAATTAAGGCAATGTTTGTCTGAATGGAATTTATGTTCCTAGGCAAGATCAATATTGACAGTGTGTTTGTTCCAATTGGCATGTGTATCAAGTCTAATACTTTGTAAACTGTTGCTATGGATATCGCATATGGTTGACTGGCTCGTTTGACAAGTCTGATCTTATCTTAATAATATTATAAATTGTTATCTTAATAATATTTGTGAAAATGTTTGGTAAGGAGTTAACGCAGTAGGCGCAGTACGCATTTGGATAAAATTTGGTACACAGATAGACTATGTCCCGGTTTAACATATAGCCTATACTTTTTATCCCATTAATGTGCTCTCGTGTGTGTTATTTAAATTTTCTGTCTAATTTTTAAGTAGAATGTGCTGGCGTCGTTTAGTTAGCGCTATAGATTGCCACAGTGGATTCAGTTTTTTTTTTTGTAGCGAGAAAGGCTTCTTACGCGGGTGATGCTGTGAGCAACTGTTGTTATAAGATTACGCTGGTAATCTAGGTTAGGCAGAGGTGCAATAAATGTAACCACATGATAAAAGTAGACTGTTATGTAAATATGTTTAGAACTAAATAAATTCTTAGCGCCCGATGTAGTTTGGAATTTGGCTCTTTGTTAATTTTATTTTACTGGGATCGGAATAAAAAGAGATGCCCCTACCTCGTTTATATTGAGGTTAAAATACCTTCAGCTGCCCATGAGTGGATTCTATGTGTCATTGCTCACTCTGAGGTGCAGGCGCCCCTGTTTTTATCTAAAGACTAAGGAAAACAATATAAGTTACATCGCATCATCGCTTGTGCATCCATTGAACTTTCTTTAAATGCAAATAAAAAATGTTAACCGACACGTGATGATATTGTTACCTAGATTACTCTATTATGTCAATTTTGCAGCAGCTGCACAGAAACGGTTTATCCGACGCGTTATCCTCCGTGCTACATTATATTTTTAGCGATTTATGTTCAGGATGTCATAAATTTGTGCACAACAGTAATAATGTCCGAACATTCTTGTTGTTATGCTTTGATCAATATAATCCGTCATGTATAAAATTTGCGAGCAAATCATTCATATAATAGTTATGACACAACATATAAAGTTGCATTTACATATCCCAAAAGACAATGCATCGATGAAATGCGTAGTAGGAGAATATTTTTTTTTTTACTTTACATAGATAATTGTGTTTTCTTTAAATAAGTGGGAGAAGAGGGGGCGAAGTTCCGCTTTAGCTCCTTCCGCCCCCTAGAAAATACAACGATGTAAATAAGAATTTTAGCGACAAGAAAAAATTAAAAATGTTGACAATTTGGCGGTCTTGAGACAAGAAATACATATAAACATGTTAATTTGGATTAAAATGCGGGACCGTTTAAAATAATAGAGTCATTAGCATATCACCGCTCATCTCATTAATCATGACAGGGCTGAGCGACTGATAGTAATAAGCCGGCATTTAATTAAAATAGCATAATTACATTCTTTTGAGCAGCATGCCTTCGCTGCTTCGTATTTTGGGATTAATGTTCCCTTGAAGTTCGTTACTGCATCAATGTGCGATATTTAAATGCTTTTATCATATAAATTTGTTCTTCTAAAAGCAAAAAACAATCATGCAAAAATGAATTTGGAGACAATATGGCACGACTTAAGGTTTCTCTTTATATTCTGGGAAACCGTATTGGGTATTCTGACTTGGATAATAGTGTTCACGTTCAACTTTGAACCAAATTCAAGAAAGTTTAGCAAGATTGAAATTTTCTATTTCCCACCTCAGTGGTTCACAAAATATTGTGAATTTAAAGTTTGTTCACAATCGTACAATGCAATATTTTATTGCAAATAACAAAAAAAATATAGTCTAAAAACAATACGTGAAGTGGCGTTTGCATACCTGAATGGTATAGGATTTTTTTGTTTTGTTTTATCACCGTCTGTTCAATATGCTTAGAACGTGCGAATTTTGGACGCGACATGATTTTCTAATTATTTATGATGTGCAAAATTTCCATATTTTACGGTACTCAATCGTTATTGAAATTAGGAATGTCATCGCTGATAATTTTATTTGTTTTTTCTTAATATAATGAATGCTATTTGCTAATGCTAACACAATAATATCACCTCTGCGATATTGGATAAAAAAAATCACATTATATTTTTTTTGGTTTCAAGTGCGGTAAAACTAAATAAATAATTTGAATTTGCTTCATTGGCTTTGCAAAGTTAAAGGTTTTCCAGTTGGGAAAGAAAGCGATCTTGCAAAGATTTACTTTTAACGGCGCGGCCTTTTACAGCGTTCGCCACCTGACTAGCCATTAAATATTTCAAGTGCAATCAATTTGACTTGAAACCTTTTTATATTTATTTCCACGCTGTTGTTTGCTTTAGAAGATAATAGAGCATCTAAAATATTTTTTGGATTCTTTCTCCTTACAACAAGGAATAATAATAATTTAAAAGTTTGTTTTTACTACACGGTAGATAGAATTTTCCTTATTTTATAAAGAGATAATTTGACGTTAAAAATCTTTTTAAACCAACATCAGCGGTGACACATTGTTTTAAGATACGACTTCTAATGGTCAATTTTCGAAATCAGATTGCGTAATAAAATTAAGCTTTTGTATTTTATAAACTAAAATGTGTTTATTAAATACATAAAAGCACATGACCTCGCGGTTTTTATAAATTCGGGGGTTCATAAAAATTTCTAGTCATTAATAGGCGAATCGATATTGAGAGGATGGTAGAGCATAAGCAAGTTAGTCGATGCCCTTAGTATCTCTTTAGCGTAAACTGGCTGATAATTTTTTAATGAGATCTGCTTAAATATTTTCTTCACTTGTTTGAGCGGACAAGGTAGGTATGTAACATCACACTCCTATGAAGGTATTGAAAATAACTGCTATAGTGCATTGTAAGTTAAAGATTTGCCAAAAATCATAATGATGAATTGAATAGGTGCCTATGTTTCGGTTTAATATTCCCGTCATCGTAGTATCATCATTTTCCAACATTTTGCTCGTCGTTCCCGTAGCATGAAATAGCTACACAGCGTGTAAATGCCAATAGGGACCGGTAATTTGATCTATCTAGCTTGTTTGTATCCTCGCTCGCGCCACTGGAAACGTGCAAAAATTATTACGTTAACAACACCGTAAACGATTTTAAAAAAAGTCTCAAGTAATATACCCCTTTGTCGCATGGGAATAAAGTTATGGAAAGTGTTATTTTGAAGCGGAGATAGACGATGGCAATCCCGGGTGAAAATCTAATTATTGACACTTGCGGGACGTAACTGCATTTGTTATACTACTAGCCGTGAGTGCGCCTGATATAATATAATGATTTTGTGCGGCACAATAAAAGGATTTTATAAAAGAGTAGTCAAGTTCTAATTTATATTGCGTTCAATTTTTTGCACAGTGCGGTTTAATAAGACTTTACGATATTGAATTCTTGTTTTTTATAAGTTAGTATATCAATCTTAATGTCTAGAAAGTGTATATGATGAAAATATTTTCATCATTTTAATACGGTCAAATTTTTAATTGAATTTTTTAAACTAACCTTCCGAACTTGTGTGGAATGTTTTATGAGCGGTGCGAAAGAACTTGATAAATTGTTTGAAAAGCTTTTTTTTTTTAGATACGATGCTTAAATAATTTAACGCGGGTTTGTGTTCGTTGAAAAAGAAAGCTCACAATAATTTGGAGTTTTAAAGAAGGCGACTTTTTAGGATAAATGTATCATCCGCTAGGTACAACGGTTTATATTTCTACCGGATATGCTTGGATATAGTAGCAGTTTAATTATCTATACAGGTACACTTAAGCCCCAATTATACCTTATCGGATATTGAACGAACTTTTGGACGTTTCTGGTCAAGTTAGGTATTGTTTTGCATTCCATGTACGGATTGTCCCAAGATATTTTTATTAAAGTTTTGACATTGTGAAATGTTATACTCCAATTTTATTACAGTTCTAATGCGTCTGTTCACTCGAGGAATTTTATGTGGAAACGTCGGATTGCTTCGTTTTCTGACCAACGAAGTTAATAATAAATTGTTGGAAATTTTTGCGGCGAAATGAACTTGTATGTGGACATTGTTTTGTGTAATTTAATTAATAGCTCTAAATTTTTTGAACTATTTTCGCACATTCATTTATTATTACTTTAATTGAATTTGGGTCGTCATTTTCAATATTAGGCTTTAAAAATAATTACGTTTACGTTCAGCGTCTAGATGCTAATAAACTAAACATGAATCAATGGTATAATAATGCTCAAGTTGTTTACAGGCTATAATGATAACAGACCTACTTTCACACAATAAATATTTTACACCCATAATTTTTAGTAGCTTTCTTGACCAAAAGCTCTTATTTGGTTTTTTTATTTAGCGCTTTCGATTCAGTTATTGGCTCCTAGCTAAATGATTTTGATATTATTCGGTTTACGCTCAACAAAATGCTCATATTATGTATGATGTTCATTCCGGTACTGTATTCGCTTTTCGGTGAAATGTTATATCTCCAGTTGGTGTGTGCCGTTATAACTTTCCTCGTTGGAGCATAACACAAATTGGGTCGTAGTTAGTTAGTTTAGTTAACAACATTGTATCGTATCGGCGAAACGTATAAACGCACAGAGGCGAAGAGTTCATCATTACGACGTGAAAATACTCTAACGACGAGTTCAACTGCATACAAGAGATATGAGTTACTTAGAGCTTACAGTTTTTAATTTTTATAGCGAGCATTCGCTCTGTTAATCCGATACGTATCATTGGCGATATTTTCGTGTACGTAGGGATTTGATCGATCGTTTGCGGAATATTTTGTTATTGAATATAATAACGTAATGCGAAAGTAATATTCACATCCTTTACTTAGTAACGCTAAAAAAGATAAAGCCGGAACGCTTTAACAAGTGCTGACCGTGACGTGGGACCATCTAAACTAACAGACGATGGGCGAAAATGAACAGCACCGATCTTATATCATGTTATTTAAGGATATATGCCTCTTTCGCACTGTACATTTAAATAAAACTAGTCTTTCGAGTATCTGCACTGGCCATCTGTAACGATGTCAACTTGAGATGTAATATGTAATATGAATTTAGGCTTTAACTTTTTACCAGATGATCGATGTACTATTCTAAGAACGGGCCACCTTTAAGATGAGGTATTGTAATATCCGATAAGTATATTGTATCATTTTGTTAAGTCGGGTAGGAAATCGAGTCCAAATCAGAATATAATATTTCAAAGAATTCCTTGTGCACTATGAGTATTATGATTTTAATTGCGTTTCGTAAGAACGTTAAAAACATACCTGCTACTATTTCACTGCAAAAAAAGTATTTATGAATTTGACCCTTATTTATGCATGCAGACCGTGATTTTCAAAAACTACTGGTCCAATTTGGGTGGAGTTTTCGTTATTAAAATGTATATTTCACGATTTTTCTACTAAAAAATATATAAAGATATACCCTTTGTACCTTATAAGGTAAATTAATTAGCGTTAAATTTATAAATCCTATATGTTTTACGACTATTACGAGTTTACACCGGCCGGCCGCGGCAACTCTTCGTAGAGGGAGTGATGCTTTGGTTGCGGTAATTTTGCTACTCTACCATTTTCTATCATGCATTTAAAGTCGGTTTTCTTTATCGTATGGAAATTATGGGTCTTAATTTTTTATAGATCTAGGTTTACTTATGCTTAGTATTACCTAGATCTTAGACAATATCTGGACAATATAATAACCATGTTTACAATATCTGCTTCTGAATGTATATAGGTATATATAATGAAGTCATAGTAAATGTATGTTTGTAAAAATAATACAGTACGTGCTAACGGGTATCGCTAGTATTTATAAAACAGAAATATGAATCTGGTAAAGAATCTTGCAATAATTTGTAAGTTGAAATGAGTGTAAGGAGCGGAAATCGATATGCAAAGTAGGTTTGTGTCGTGGAGTGTGTAGTATGGAGGTCGACGCTGCCGGCTGCGTGGCGGTGCGTGCGTATGATCGATGGTGTTGCGTGTCGGGTGCGCATCTGAAAAGTTCGCGGAGGTCGTGCGTAAGGGCCCGCCGCGTGCCCCTCGCGCTCGCTGCCGCTCATCGCCGCTTACCGCCGCGCCGCTCACCGCGAGTCGGCGGCTGCGGTGCGCTGTGCCTCCTTGCGACCCCTCATCCAGCTCCGTAGGGCGCGTCACGTGGCTTCTCTTTGTTTTACGCCACCCGTAGCCGCCATCGCGATCGCGATCCGTTGGCGCGGTGTGCGCCGCCGCGCCTACCCTACTTCGCGCATGCTCAACGTGAGCATTGTGTTCCCCCTATGAGTTGATTTGGAACAATACATGTGATTGGAATCACTGTATTCTGTATCGGCACGGCGCGTGGACATCGTCCGACGTCGCTATTGGTATAGATATTGGGATAGTGGTGGTGGTGTCGGAGCCGTAGTGGTAGACGGTCCGTTGGCACGCAGTTAGTCGACTACTGGAAAGGGAGCGCGCGGTATCGATCTGAGCGTTTCGCGTGCCCGCTCGTGCACGACGTTCTCTCGGGATATTCGCCCAGTGGTCGCCGTCGGCGCCGGCCTTACTGCACGGTACACGCGCCGTGTATTTATTTATTTCGTCCGCGCGATCATGCTTGCCGAACGAAGCTAATTGATAACGTGAGACGCATCCGCGAGCGCACCTCTTTGAGTCCAACGGTTCTTCTGCAACTTATTTGATCGATTTGAGCAGCGAAACTTAGGTAAGTTCGAATTTAAATATTAAACCTATCTTAACTTTATTACTTAAATATTTTTGCGATCCGAGCGAATGTCAAGCGTCTTAAGTTTGGTTTAAGAAGGGCCCTTTCTTTTGTCATTTTTGAAATAGCATTATTTCGGGATTTTAGATTTTTGTGATTCGCCGTCCATTCTATTCGTATAACGCGTGTTTGTGTAAAGTGTGTTCAAATATTTCTATTGAGTGTTGTAGCCGGCCATCTGGTTTATATTCTAAAGTTAGATTGTAAAATCGTAAACCACAAGGAATCATCGGTGTATAGGTGTTTGTAGAGCGGTTTGTTCAGCGCAATCCGACTCGATATCTCGTGCGGATTCAACGTACATGTTAAATTGGGATCTAAATCAATATATTATTATATATAGCCATATAAATAATAATGGGTCAATGTATATCTATAATATGTTTTTATTGCGACCATACGGTTACTCTGTGTATTTCCAAAGGTTTAGATGACTTTTTATCCTAGCACTAAATGCTATATAATCTAAAATCGTTTAGCGGGAAACTGAAGTAAACGACTCTAGGTTTACTTAAATTTGTCCATAATCAAGTTCTAGGAATGACAATTATTTTAGTACCAGGTGCTAAAAACGATTTTACGTTTCCGCAAATTTAATAATACCTACGTAAGAGTTATTACTTGGCTTTATACTAAAACGTGTGTCACTGGAAAAACCATAAATTTGATTTATAGGGTCGTTGAAAACGGTGTACATTAAATAGAGCCGCGTTTCTTTTTACTTTATTTCGCCCTTGAAGATATTATCTTCATCATTAACTAATAAGTATAATATTATATTTTATACCATCACGAAATTATTGTCAGTTAATACAATGTAACCAAATAAACAAAAGTCAAGTTTGTATCGCGTTTCGTGACAAACTAATGCACAGTTATCTGCAATATATGTTTCATACAAATATTTATTATAGGTACATCACACTCGCATGGTATAGTGCGATGTAAGGTTTAATTTTAATTATAATGCCATACCACTCATTAAAAATGTAACTGGGTGCTGGTCAAGTTATTTCGGCGTGTCGCATACAATTTTCGTCTCTTGCCTAAAAGGGACAGTAATGTTTTTTGGCGACACAGTACATTATTTATGTACATACACACAGTGTCCCTAATTTAATTTTATACAGCCGTGGAAAATATATAACCATATGTTAAAAAAAGGTAATTGCTACTTCGATAAAACAGGTATATACAAGATTTAATACCAAACGAGTAACTCTAAAACGGACAGCTGGCTACGATAACATTCGTTAAGCGGAACACAAATTTTGGCT
This sequence comes from Manduca sexta, assembly GCF_014839805.1. Taxonomy (NCBI): domain Eukaryota; kingdom Metazoa; phylum Arthropoda; class Insecta; order Lepidoptera; family Sphingidae; genus Manduca; species Manduca sexta. The sequence goes on along the minus strand of NC_051141.1, from coordinate 4,615,401 downwards.
GAACTCATAAAGTAGGTACTTATAAAGTCAATTGCAGCTAACGTTGCGGAGACACGATAAACCATAATGTATGTGCATAATGCATGTTTCGACGAAATACATTTTGAACGGCACCGAAAATACGATGCGGCTTAAGAAATGCTAATAACTGTCGCAATAAGGCACCTACTAAGAGTCATCAATTAGTCACTGCCACCCCCATCCCGCCCGTACATTTCATTTTACAACTGAGAGCACCGCTAGCCGCTCGAGTCTAGACCTTTATTTTCAACGAATATCCAATGCCATTAGTACACTGTCCGCTTTGTAGGCGAATGTCAAGCGGCAGTAAATTGTCTGCATTAATAATTCCGTGGACGGAACTATTATCATAACGTACGACGGAGGGTATGCACCAGGTGGAAAATGACAATGAGCAGAAATAGAACTTGTTATGTTATGACGTTTGTAATCGCCATTCAATCGATGAAAGGAAACCATCGGCGTTCCTAAAGTGTATTCCCTTGTAAATCACGGAGACGGTTTGCGCTTTACTATTCCCGAGTGTCTTCCGAGTCTTTAGTATGTAAATAATACATCCAAGTGGTTTCAATCGTGTTACATTGTTAGCGTATAGCATGCGCCGTCAACGCTAGTCAACACAACAGCTCTACGTGCCTTGTTAATTATTTCGTACTCTTAAACGCTTAAGTTTAGTTATGCAATTTGTAGGATAATTTGCGTTCACTTTCTTGCCTGTCCTGAATGGGCATTGTACTTAATTTTTTTTTAACATTAAAAGTAAATTTTCTCTAGCTGGTCGTCTAGATAGTTCTTCTCTTTTTCTATCTTTTAAAAGTTGTTTTAACAGCAGGTTTTTGATTTTGCAGTAAAATCGCAACTATTCCAAACAATCACTTTCGCACTTATATACTTACATTTAGATTAATATATTATTTTAATGCTAATAAAATTTTCACGCCTTGGTTAGGAATATTGAATTCATATAACAATAAGAAATATCTGCACAAATAAAACACAATGAGTAGAAATAAATGAAAATCATTAGAGGCATCTAAATGCGACGAGTAGTTTTTATGTTTAAAACTTTTGACGTTACATAAGCTTGCACAATGTCAACTATATATATAAAAAAGTATTACCGGTTAGCCTTTGCATACATCTTGAATATCCACGTTATTATTACGTAAACTTACATTGTTGCTATACAAATATTGTTCTTTATTTGTATTCATAGTTAGATTCTATTCCATCTTGTTGTTTACAAATTACCATCTAAATTCTCGCCCTTTTAATAAACAGAAATCACTGCGATTCACACGATATGCATGACCCTTACGTGTTACACAATACCCAATACTTCCAACAGTTTAATGTGCATGTTTGTTAAACGAAATGACGTTTTTATTGCATTTTCCAAAACCGATATGGCGCTTTGTAAACGAAATAATATTCGTAATTTAATGTTTGGAGTAGTTCATTCGCTCTGATTGGATAGTTGAGTCGTCTAAAACTGGTTCCGGGCGTTTTCTATTGGTAAATATTATCATAAGACTATTTAGTCGTTAACGTCATTAATGTTTGCCAATAAGACTAGCTGTTTGGCCGGAATATCGTTAGAGATGTTATCAATATTTAGAGTACATTCATATTATTCATAAGAATATTACGTAATTTTGAAAAGCGGGACATGGATTGGACAGAGGCTGTTTGTTGGTTATAATTTACATATTTTTTATAGTTTCATATGTCAGGACTTGTAAGTCAGAACCTGGTTATGCACGTGTGGTGTTAAAAATCCAATAAAGTTAATCATGTTTTGAATTCACGGCACTTTAAATACCTTTTCAGGAATACAAATGTCAGTGTGTGATTTTCCATGACAACATTTACTAGCTCATATGGTCATCCCAAAGAATTTTTTCGTTTGCATGCTAAGTTTCATCCACTTAGCGGTTTATGCGTTTACCTCCAACAAACATTAAAATATCTTTCCAACCATTAACATTCATAAATATTAGTACTTTAGACTGTAGTTATTGTTGAAACGGCTAGCGTATATGAAAGCTAAATACTGTGTTGTATAATACAGCTACCGTTTTTCCGGTACCAAATACCCGGCAATCGGGACGTGTAAATAGGTATTCAGGCGATACATTTACCGAGTAAGATTGATGCGCTGCTAAAAAGCGGAAAATGTAAGAACGGACCCAACAGGTCTTTCACTTTAAAAGTTATATGTTCACCTTAATACAGCACAATATATTATGTAGGTATACACCCTCTCTGAAAATTATCATTTGTGCTGTAAAAAAAATGGGTCCATTTTATAAGCATCTATTTATAATTATGTAATTTTAAGTCATTTTTTAATTTATAAGATAATTTACCGTGTGGCGTTAACCCACGTAACTTTTAACATGAATAATGTATATAAAAAATCACTTAAACTACACGAGAGAGTTATTGAAATAATAATAAAATTGGCGGACTTGCTTCATTTAAAGTTTTAGATTTTAATGAGGAGTATTCGCCGGCACTCGGTAAAGATGAACGTGAAAATATTTTTATATCTCTTGTAATGGAAACCCGACTTGTGTGAGCTTAATGTGCTGATCAGCGGCGTTTGGTGTCCGCTGCTGCATATATTTTTTTTTATAATAAACAAATTTTCATTTAATATTTAATAAGACTGAACGATATTTGTAAAGGAAAACAATACTACACGCCATTTATCATCTTTTATATTTTTAATGTCGTGAGTCCGATACTGTCTGTCATTGTCCACTTTGTAATATTATGTTGGGTATTATAGATGTACAGTCGCTTCGCGGTGTGTACCCGCTAAGTTTGGTCTAATTTGTCGCTGCACTAAAATATTATAATTTCGATCTTCCTATAATTTTTGTGAACGTTTTATGTACACGTTTTCAGCTGTTTAACGAACCAGTCACCCTGGTTGTTTATAAAATTAAAAATATTCAATTTGAAGAACGCACCTATATCAGCTGTTCATTCAGTCTGCATGTATAACTAGCGATACAGATTATACTAATTACCCATACAAGTGTATTAGCAGTCATTGCAGTGAGGTTACATGGACACTCTGAATAATTCACTTTGTACGCACCACTGAGATTTTGTATTCGCTATAAGAGAGAGCCGCATTTTCGAGAGCGCAATTCGGTAAATTGAAATTTTCTGGCTAGTATACACTCACTGGATATCTTTCCACCTCGGATCTAATTTAAAAACATTTCTTTCTCTTTTGTATGGATATTTTGGCGCTTTTCGTTGAAATGAGATGAAGATACATACTCGTATTTATGCAAACCGAGTATTGTGCGCGTCTTTGCAAAAAAAATTAACTTTATCAGATTCATCAAAGAAAAACTCCATTCCACTGCTACAAGTACCGTATTTAGTTACAATTTACTCGTAGAAGTTTGTAATTGGCTTTATGTAATTTCGATACACACGTTAATTAAATTTTCACACCGTCTAAACTAGTGTATTAATTTAGTTATTAGATTGAGTTGTAACTATTTGTTTTGTGCAATCTCAAAATTGTTTCATTAACTCACGGTTGAAGTTCGCTCCGGCCAAATTTATTAATTTACGTTGGCTGATGATGCATATTCCGGCCGCATAATTGCTTTGTGCACAAACGGCAGGCGCGGTAACAAACCATGCAACCGGTTAAATGAAGCTAAAAACAAAATTCCTTTTGCCAATATACTGTATTGTAAAACGGGATACGCCTTTTCGTTTTTGGAAAAAATTGTCAGCTTCGGCACCATTCTTTATTCGGCAACAAAACAACTACGCCGAATCTTGATTGAGAGCATATACCTATCGTCGCGATTCAATTTGGGCCCTGGCGCAATAAGTCTCGTGTAGGTAAACTGGAAAACAGCCCGTGTGCGAGACAAAATGACACGCCCAAAAATATTGTACATATTTAACTCTACTCGGATAACCTCGACCTTTCCCTTCGTTAGTATCTTATAGGTGCTTTCAATTTCGTTCAATCTTTGGCCAATACCTTTGGAAATATTACTAGGGCACTCTTCGGTCGATTTCACTCGACGCACGCTATTATCTCACGCTCACAAGACTGGCACGGCTTGTCATCCATCCATATCATCCGAAAATTTAAAAAAGTTAGTGTTGAAGCAAAAATATTACATCTTCCCCTTGTTAGCTTTACCGCTTTTCATTAAAAACAGGGGTAACTTGCGACGTCAGTTTCAATTTTGATTTTTTTCACCTCGAAATTTTCCTTTGCGTAACTTTGTTATTGCGTACCGATGTTATTATCTAGACGTTTTGCTACGGATTTCGCAAAAATATATTGTAGGTAATAGACGATTCATGTTGGACGCTTACCATCAAGCGAACGGCAAGCTTGTCTCGTCATTCAAAGCAATATCAAAATTGAAATAAAATAAGGCTGGTAAAAACCTTGGGTGCAAAAGATAAACCACTTCTTACAATTTTAGAGACAGATTTTGCTAAACAACTTTACTTATCATGTTTTGGTAGTTCTCAGTGGAGATAATATTATATGCAAACAATTTTCACGTTGTTTTAGAAAATTCACCACCTTTTACCAGCGTTTGAAACATGACAAAAGAAACTCTATCGTTTCTATGAATTCTTTAACTTTTTTCACTAGCCGCCATGCTATGTAACCGTGTTTATATATTCAGGGTACTCTAGTACCAAGGTTATATGTTCAACATGTTTTAGAATGTCTCAATCTACTTCATCTTTAATAAGTGTTATTATATTTTCACATCATTAGAATTAATTGAATATTAAATGCTTATAACTGATATCAGATTATAGGTAGTATTTACCTTAACAATATCAACATGATATTTCGTCATAACCTATATACATTAGGTTTAACACTCGTGACAGCGGGAACATTTGAAACAACAAGTGAAGGGCACCCTTTGTGACTCCTCCACAGCTTTCTTGGTATTGTGTATTATTGTGAAGTGCGTACCTGTGCCGAAAGAGGGAACGCTGTATTATGTTGCACCCGGACATGAAGAGCTTTACAAAACTGCTAGTCATTTCGACGATATGACGCTCATACAAAAATAAACTACCCACTTTTACAGTACTGCTTCTGCTGTTAACAGTGCGGTGTTAGGTGTACAAGTTGCTTGCACTAGAGTTTAGTAGTTTACCTCTACTCACTAGACGTTCATTGTACATTGTACGCGTTATTTATTACATCATAGTTACGAGTCATCCATCCGATTCTATACCTTATAATTTTTTTTCATATTACCTCTTCGACGGTCAATACCATTCCAGCATTCACATAACGCTGCCCAATGCCTTTTCAAGGCGTCGAAACAAAACGAGACAAAACATTGAAATGTGAATGATATAGAAACCTTTACATACCTGAAACTACGAAACGTGCCTCTAGACACTTATGGAAGTACTAAAATGTACTGGCTTTTAGGTAGGGTCCCTTCGCAACGGCGGGTTTAGTGCGCCATAAGGCTACAGAAATGTTATGTATCAGATAATATTGCCCCAGAGCCGTAATGAGGCTGAGAGCTGGTGCTGTTATTACATATTTTTCTTGAAGGTGTACACAGTCGGCAATCTCGAGTGCGACGCACACATCGTTAGTGCCATGTAACGTTTTTAAAGTAACAGTGCGAGCTTGATTGTGAATGGAACATGTTTAGCATATAAAGTTCCAAAAGAAACATTTGTATCACTATCTTATCTGTAATGCTTACGGAGCTTCGTTGTATGCGTGTGTTGTCGGTAATTTGGGGGACGCGTCGTCATCGTGTAACATTGCGGACTTTCCGAACTTTGTTTAATCGAAAACGCGCAACACTAAACACAACGATTCAAAACCGCATGATCGCGTTAATATATACATACATAGTATCACGTCTCTATTCCATAGGGGTAGGCAGAGACTATGGATTGCCACTTTGTACGATTATGGCATACTTCTTGCGTTTCCTCCGCCTTCATTAATCTTTTTATGCATTCCTGCCGGTTCCTCTTTCTTTTGACCTGGCCTTTACTGAGAATGGCAGATATCTGACATTCGAAAGTTCGGTGCGGTTAACCCCTGCCGGTTCTTCCATCCACACTCGCCTTATAAACCCTCTTTGTCAGTCTCTTAACATCCACCCTCTTCAAATGCCCAAACCGCCTTAGAATATGCGTTTATACGTGATCATATATTTATGTATTCATTGGTAATATTTGCTAATGATATGAAAGGAATGGAAATTTTAAATATACAATTTCTCCCTCATTTGGTCTGCTGAGTTTAGCTAATTCATTTTCGTAGTTAGTCGCGTTGACTGAACCTAATTAATTTTATGCCTTATATAACTGGATAACATCTTGTTCTTTTATAATACATTTGTCGCATTTCAATAGCGAATTAAAAAATATCCGATTGCCCAAAACCATCCGTCCGCTCTCAATCTCTAGTTGTTTCCAAATCGCGTATATCCCCGACGATGTCTCTGGCATTGTGTTCGTATTATGTGGTTATCACTTATCATCTATGCGTGACTCACTTTTTACTTGCCGGCCTTAAGCTATAAAATGCTTAATTTATATAATATCAGATCGGAATATTTCAAGTCGTTTTTATGACCGTGATGTCTATATGAAGGGTTTATACATAATCCAAAGTCACTGAAATTGGTAATATAAAAATGAAACGAAGAAAAAAGAGGATTAAATAAATAATGCTGTGTTTACATTGGATAGGTATTAAGACCTCGCTAATTAAAAGATTGCGACGTAGACGGCAATTATGTTTAATTACAGCAATATTTTATAGCAATTACAGCAAGCAATAAGTATTTAATTTGTGGCATTAGTGGTATTTTTGCACCTACATTTGCGGATCGTGGTGTAGAGTGAATAGGACTAAGATGGCCTTTCACGTCCACTACGTAATTTTATTATGAGCAGCGATTGACCAGCGCCGCTCTCGATAGATTTCGTACTGCCGGTGCCACATAAACTATTAACCGATGGCACAGTTTGCGATATTTGAAATGATAAAATTGAACACTTATTTGGAACTTCTTTTTTATATTTTATTTCATTACTTAAACGCAAATGTAGGCGGGGGCTTACCGTGGCGTTGATCTTCTATGCTATTGGCAACAATTACGTCTTTCAAACCTTGTACATTTGCTGTGAGATGTGGTGCTAAAATAAAACATGTGGAGTAAAGTTGCATGCACCGACGAAAATTGGAAAAGGAGTATTTATGAGTAATACTCGCCAAATATTGCAATTATAATTTGATGTTGTGACATTTTTATTATGCTAAAAAATCAGTTCTTGGCAGCAAACAGAGCTTTTTATTAAAGGATGCCGATTTATAGGTGCGGTCATCAAAGTTTTGGCTTAGAACATGTACAAAAGTTTTTACTGTAGTAAAAAGTAACTTCAATTAATATGTGTATGAAATTATTAATCTAATCTATCATATAAAGCTGAAGAGTTTGTTTGAATGCGCTAATGTCAGGAACTAATGGTCCGAATTGTAAAAACAATTTAGAGTTGGATAGCCCGTTTATGGAGGAAGGCTATTATTATAGGCTATAAGTATAGCGTCACGCTCAATGATCACACCATTACATACTCGGAGAATTCATGAAAAATGTTGGAAAAACGGGGAATTCCTTTTGAGAGTTTCCGTTGCGTGGGCTGCGTAAACGGTTAAAGTTACGCAACAAATATGTATGGTGGAAGTATTCTTTTTAAAACGTTTTAAAAATATATTGAAAAACAAAGTTCCCAGCCGCATCTATCTTCCTGTATGAAGGCGATAAACGCAAAAACTTCCCAAGGGATTGCGTTGAAATTTGTATGGAGACAGTTTGGGACCCTGGGAAGGACATGTTCTATGTTTTATTCCGGGAAAATATATAGCGGGGCTTTTGTCCCGGTAAACGCTATCACGCGGGTGGAACCGCGAGAAAAAGCTAGTCCGTCTATAAAGTTCATTTATTTTATGGTTAGTTGTAGTTTTTCAAGTCGATTTTTTTTGGTAATACCATATTAGTAGAGATAGTTTACGTTGAAACAAAAATATTAAATTGACAATAAATAGATTGTGCACCTATGACTCAGAATATAAATTTCGAGATTTACGCGATTATTTGTGAATATGTATGATGGAGACTAACGTAATGAATACACAAAGCGTGTGGGGGTGGAAGCTATGTCAGCTAAAGCGGTATAATCTGTATAAAGGTCAGATGTGTACAGAGATGTACGCGACACCGACGTGAATACTAGAAAAGATTATATTTTGAAAGTAAAATGGTCATTTCTCAAAACACGGCTATTTGTAAATTTCAGAATAATAGGTTATTTATTATATGAATACAGAAAAACGACAGCAACTAAATAACAATACAAACCACAAGAGTAACAGCAACTTTTGAATAACTTTGTATAATCAAAGAAAACATGTTCAAGATAAATATTATGTTGTATGTGAAAAGAAAGGCCGTCCATAATTTCTACCTTATCTTACAAATTGGATGACTCTCATATCTGACAATAGATGTGTTCGTATAAGGAGAACTGGTGGAGATCGCTAATTGTACAATGTTTTTCATAAAAAAAACTCCGGCAAATTGGGTCGGTTAAAAAAAGTAAAGGCAACGTATGTCGCCAATCTGGCTGAAATCGAGTTAACATGTAGCACGTAATTACTGGACACGGCTCGCTCGCCGCTACGCTCGAAGCCGCACTCTCCGCGCCGGCCGCAGCCGCCGCTGAGCCGCGCCGGACCGCGCCGTGCGGCTATCTGTTCGCACTAATGGCACTAATCACTACAAAACCACACGCTGCACTCTGCATACACTTCTGCGCCCATTTCTTCACTTCCAAATATTTATTTTCAACCTTACGTATAGTTTATCTTCCACACGCGGAATATAGACTAACGTTATAGTTCTTTTCATAGCTGTGTTCAACGCCATCGACAGTTGTTCGCAAACAGTAAAAATTTCTACTTTAATTTATTTGATTTAGACACTTCCAATATCTTTAATTATAGATGTGGATAATTTGAGCAGTATTATTTGATGGTACTTATTTTCTTCAGATACTTTTCTATCAGACATTGGTTGTCGAGAAATCAATGTCGAGGTCACATCAATCATTCTATTATTTGTTCACGCCCTAAATGGCATTGCGATCAATACTGCACCGCTTTAATTAAACTATCGATAATAACCCCTCACTCAGAAACTTTACTGTTTCATCTCTCTCACCCGCAAGTAGTTAAATGAAAAGGAGAAAATGACAAAACATGTCTATTTTATTTAGCTCAAAACTTCGAACAAAAAAGTTTCTATGTAAATGAGTTTATATCTAAGTGCACTTAAAACATTATTCAGTGTATGAACAGCAGTTTGTTTGCTGTTTTAATTAAATTTCTTTTCATGTATAAGATGAAAGATATTGCGGTTTGTTAAAAATCCATTAGGTATGAAAAATTAAAAGAAAATCATAGTAGTACTTCACTTGCACTTAAAAGATTTTCTTCCAATATACCTACCACTTTCAAATTGTGAAATTTAACGAACATTTTTTTACATAACGTTAAGTTCCCCGGAGATCATTTACAAAACACTGACACAGTAGTATAGAAAAATCAGCTCTTGAATTAATACGCCCCTATAGTTAAAGTAAGTAAGGCTGCACTAAAACCTACATGTCTTCCACTTACAGCGGAGCACAGAGCTTTCGCGATGCATTAACAGAAGGGTTTCCTTGGCAACGCTACATTGCCCACGATTGCACGTTCAATATGTTATTTATTTATAAAGATACACTAAACAGATTACTGACAATAATTATCTAAATTACATTACAGTGGATCTAATGGCTAGTCAGAATCCAAATAGAAGTGTATACAACTTATTCAAATTAGGTGACACGCATATGTTATTTAGTTACAAAATAATAATAATAAATATAAAATATGTTGGCTAATGTAAGGCAGACAATGCGGGAGTTGTATTTGACTTGGGTGCTGTGGATAATATGTGTTTTACTGAGCGTCGGAAAGTATAATATTTTGAAATGTGAATATCAAGTGCGGGATGTTTTATAGATAGTTCATTATACAGGCGACACATTCTTGTAAGAGGATTATAGAAAGATGTATTATTTTTGCATACTTGTAAGTTAAACGTCCTCATAGGTAAACGCGGATTATACTTCGTGTTAAAATTTAATAAGCTTAATAAGTATGATGAGTCTTATTGACTGTGGAGTAATTTGTATAGATGTAATAGATCTTGTTGCCTGCGACGATTGTCGAGTGGGGTTACATTAAATTTTATTAATCTGTCACTGTGACTAATGAGTTCTCGACCAAAGCCACTCCTGTAGCTCAGAATCTTAAGACACTTCTTTTGGACATTTTCATTGTATTCCTATAATAATCGTGAATGCGGATATACGTAAAACAATTTAATATTATTCGTTCATTTTGGCGTTGTAATTATAAAACATATGGAATACTTGACAATAACTATAGTAGAATATTTATATTTGCATGTCATTAAACTAAGCTTAGTAAAAAATGTGCTTAGTGACGCAATAATTCGCATGCTTTGGCGTTCGTCCGCCACAGAAATGATTTATAGCGAAACTCTTCTTCCATAATATGGTATACGCACACATTGACGAAGACTTTATTTTTACACGATTTGGCATCGGAGCACCGTTTATATCGGTTGTAATACAAGGCTCCAAATCCAATACGTTCGATTATTTTCACTGTCAATGCAAACTTCTTATGTTTACAGCCGAAATTGGGCCACAAATCGACAATATAGGTCTTACGCGCATCGGAAACGGGGTCGCCAAAACCGTCAAGTTAAAATATTGTAACATTTGTAACCATTTTCCGGCCTAAGAGTTGTATGTGCGAATATGTGTGTTAATTTCATTTAAGTAAGATTGAAGCTGACTTTTCTCGCTTAATTAAATGTTAAATTTGACGTCGTTTACTTTTGGGAACTGGTTCTGTCGTATTATTTTTGGATGCTGTGTTGTGTTACAAAAGAATCAAGGCGACTGTGATGACATGACTTGTTGTAGGAAGCTATGATTACAATGAATACGTTTTACCATACATTACGCGAGATACACTGAAGTCAATGAAAATGTTATGTAAAAAAATACTATTTGAACCAAATACATAAGGATTCAACTTAAAACTTGGATCTTAGTTAATATAGGTACTGACATCATTTTATTACCGAGTCGGAATCCACGAGCAATTACTAAATATGATAAAGTGATGTTCATAAAATGTTATCATATAATAATTTTATTGATCACAGTGGCCGGTGACGCCAGTCGAGTCTACAATGTACACACAACACGTGTAACAATGTATGACAGGGAAACTTTCACGACGGGCTTGTTTGCTCATCGCACAGACAGAGCTATCCTTTAAGCCCGTGCTTGTGTCGTACTAGACTTTGTTTTATACCTGTGTGTTGTTACTATGTACGGCTGCGTGACGATGGATGCTCGTGAATTTCTTCTATCAAATAGCTTAGTTATTTCCTACAGCTCATAAGGAACTCACTCTTAAGCTGAGCTATCATTTGCAAAATTTTACGCACAATCCCTCACAGACATTAATTATTGTGTTATGTTTGTATATTGTTTCAATTTCATTTTCGTATTTTGCAATTATTTACGTCTTATAGTGCTCTGTTTTTGTGTTTTTTTTTTTCTATTGTTTATTTAGCTGGAATTGAAACAAAAGGTCCAACACTGCAATGAAGAATTTTATTTACCGGTAAGTAAACTCGTAGTGGAGAAACTTTAGTTAATTATCATAAAGTAAAAGTAACCCGGGCTGTTTTCGTTTAGTTTTACATTAACGATAGGTATATACCATAAGTTTTAAATAATAAATATTGTGTATAGCATTTGAAAGGTTTCCGGCGATGAGGAAAATAATTTGGTCTACATTTCTTTTCATAAAGTAATTTAACTTGTAATTACGGAAAGTTTAGGATGGAAAATTTTACGAATATTCAGAATACGACTTATGATGCCTTACAAGAGATATTACAACAAAATTGATTGTGTTGTGTTAATAAATTACGAAAACAACGGACTTTTGTGCAGAAATTTAAAATATGATCACGTACGACGACTGTTGATATTACTTTATATTTAAAATATTATACTTTCTTGATGAATAAGCAATGGCAATAAGGCCAAAGGAAATCATTATTTACGGTGTACAGGGTTAATAAAACCCTTAAACTGATTAAAACATACTTCACATAATTGCCAGTTAATTTCTTTGAAATGTTATTAGTTAGGTACTATTAATTACTAACTCAAATTTGTATTTAATCAATAAAAATTGTGACGAAAATAGTAACGGGTAATCTTTTTTTAACATGCCCCCAACCCCATCTCTCTGTTCAGAATCTCTCTCGACTCTTTGCTCTGTCAGCGGTCAGTGTGTTTATTGTAACTTTAACAAAGTATAGTGCTACTGAATTGAATTCAGGGAATGCATGTGAAATGATCTGACCCAGCAGCAGCGCTGGCATCAACGTTGGATTAAAAACCGTCACGCTTGTAAGAAGTTTTTCATCGTTGAATTGATAAAAAAGGTCACAACGCGTCGCCATTCCGCACCCATATCGTGGTATATACACGCACCTATACATTAGTATACAGGGCACTGATTTTATTTGAACAAGACGGATGTTTGCTCTTCCCGTTTACCGATTTAATTATGCAATTCACTGACATCATTCTATTTGTAATTTGGCATCTTTGATGTACTCACACATTTTTTTTTTTTTTTCGTTTTCGGGTTTGGAAAAAATAACTCGGTTCATAAAAAATGGAGAACGTATGTGTATTAATTCGTGGACTAATTAATTACACAGTTTCTTAAGTAGGTATTGATTGTCGACTATTATACCGATATTTTCGCCCAAGAGTATGCAATTGCTGTTTTTTAATGTCATGAATGGTTTGCGGTAATAAATACAACTTGTGTTATACGTCAATCGCCTGGCTGACATTAAGGCAGTTACGTGGTCGTCTAATTAAACTGGTGATATATAAAATATCGTCCCTTTTCTTTGAATTTGATGGAATATCGAATCACCTTTTGTTATCAGTCAAGAATCTTCATTAAATGTTATTGTGGTATCAATAGAACCATTTGCTCATATCGGCTTATGTTGGCATATATGATGCAATATTACGAGGTATACGTATGTAGACGCGAATAAATCTTATTAATACTGTACTTATTTTTCGTATAAAATAAGCGAAGTTATTGTAACAAACATATACTAAATCGCGGCACGGTATAATGTATAATCTCCATCATAACTCGCCGACCCACTCCTATCGTAATAAAGAAGTAGACGATACGCACATCATTTTCCAAATAACCTTATTAACTTGCTTTATGTTGGGTTTTTATATGTCATTTTGATAATATTATCCCTATAGACGGTTGATTATGCGGCAATTTCGCTTTTTGTGTATCCAGGTAGCCTTGGCATGGAACTTGGTTGAATCACCTAATTCAGTCTCTCACGTCGCAATCTCTGACGTCTGCAGATAGAAAGACGACCGATAAAGCGAATAATAGTCATAACAGCGACATAACTTGTGTTCTCATAAATTATTCGTGCGTCGATCTCGGTAAAACTCGTTCTAGCTCGCATCGATCCCGTCATTTAGAATTATAATACGCATCGCGCTCTACTAATGTATCGACTAAACCAAAAACGATTAGAAACATAAAATCACGAATAGATTATTACGATAAAACGACAACGTCGCGTATATAGGTATTTGAATAATGTAAATATACATTAATAGGTTACCGTTTTTAGGAGCGAGTGAAATATTTCGTAATTTCTTTTCCACTTAGTGTTCGATAAATATAAAGTCAGACGCTTACAGCATACCGGCCGTCGTCTGTGATTGCAGTTATTAAATATTTATATTTCGTCGAACCCTAAAGTTGGATAGGCCCAAATAAAAATAACTGTCGGTTGAGTGTAATGGGATATACTTGAGATAAATGCGATTTCATTTGTATCTCGTTAGAAGTGTTCTTTTAATAAATGTGCTGACGTTTGATGTTTAAGGTCCTAGAATACGACGTCAGGTTCATCCCTAAAATAACTCAAGCCAAGGTATCCGGTTGTGTCTCATGTGTAATGCGAGAAATCGCGTGAGGTTAAACCTGATATTAATCAGCAATTCTCTTTGTGTAACTTATCTTTGCCAAAGACAGGCTTCGGTAATGCCTAGCTGAAAATCATTACGCAAATAACTTGACCTATTTGTCACAAGAACTAAATCGTGAGGTGAAATAAATACGTGTAGTTAATTCGACGACTTCAACATAAAGTCCACCGTATCCGACGGCGCGCTGTTTGGAATAAAAGCCCAGCTAAACTGCTTAGATTATGGCTTGATATTTGGAGAATAATGTGCCACTTTATTTAGTCGGTCAATGTAATTTCCATTGTTATGGATGTTTATACAGACTTGTCTTCGTTGTGTACATTACACCGAAATTAACTGATCAAACATTAATATATTATTATCAAAATAAATTATTTTGACGAAGATTTAATTTTTCTATTACACTACACAAGTGTATAAATTGATAAATTAACTCGAAGCAGTTCATTCACGTGATTTTTTTTCTACTCTATTGAAGGCATGAACAAATAAACCTGTTAATTGTAATTGACAACTTGTGGATGTCTGAAAGTAAATAATATTCTCTACCAATTAAAAACGCAATATATTCCAAGCGACGGTGATTGCGTTACCTATATTCAAAAAAGGAATACGTAATTCGAGCGTCCGGTACTCTCACTGCCCCACAGGACTCAGCAGTAAACCTGGTATTTAAGAGTTCTACCCCCTTGTAGTACTATCCCCTTAGATTTAGATAGTTCACTCTTTATTAAGTACAGTAAGAAATGTAGCTAATGTTTAGCGACATTTTCTTTCTTGATTTTACGAAGTAAGCACCCGTGAAATGGTTCTTAGTTGTAGAAAATAAATTACGCACGGCTCAATCACCCCATCGCGGCCTTGCCCGAGTCTCAACCGTTGTACTTATGTATGTATTTTATTCAGCGTGGCGTCACGAGTCACGGCATCGGGACTCGCCGGTTTTTCCACTAAATAATACTTTATTTTTCATTGTGATGTTTTAAAATTGTTAGCTATTAAAATATCAAATGTTCTATGTTATGACCATATTTACGTATGTTCTATATATCTTTCTCTCACTGTCTCTTTGCGAGTAATGAGACATCTCTTTGTACGTAAGCCTACTACATACGTTGGAAATGTAGCTATTCCGCCGGGAAAACGGTCTTGTCGTTAGAGATATCCACACAATTAGGGCCAAACTTATGGCGGCGTTTAGGAGGCTCATTTTACTCCATATTAGATTGAAAATGGACGGCGAACTGGTAGATTATATTGTAATGTTGCTATTGTGATTTGTCGTAGATAATATATAAAGGACACGGCTTGTACGAACTTTTCTTTCTGCCAAAGTATATGAGCGAACGCACACATTTATAGAAAACTGTTGTAGTGTGCGTATAACAGACAAGTGTTTAATATTTATTAACGTTTGCACTAATAATGGAAAAACAGTATTAATAGATGTGCGTGTTGTACTTTATTTGTATTATTTACATTAACAGTGACAGATTTTTTACGCGGCAATAAGCACATGCCGCCTCCTTTTTTAGACGATCCAATACCTTAGTGGTTTGTGATTGAAATTTCGCCTGTTATATTTTATTCACTGTGGGTAATCGACCGTCGAACAGCGTGCAGCCTGGAGTGACGTGTGTTGTTTTTTTCTTAATCGTCGTTTTTTACCGTAATTGTATTGTTTACACAAAAACAATTATGATTAAAGCCTGGGAAATAACGCAATCATCGCGCCTTTTATTTTATACAATGGCTGCTTGTGTTAGTGTTCATTTCATTGAAAGCTTATGTTGGTAAACAATTTTATTCAAATGTTCTGAATTATTTATAACGAAGTAATTTTTCAAACAAATAAAAAATCCACTCACTCCGATAAATATTAAAAAAGTCTACGACGCCGCGGTTTTTATTGGGTTTATAATTGTAGTCGAAGATAATTCGTCTGGCTAGGTACTACCACTTTGCCTATTTCAGATGACAAATAACAGTTGCAACCTGCAAGCAATACCGTATTCCAGGTCAAACTACATTGTAGCAATTATTATAATTACTGCTTTATGAGGGTAAACTCAATAAAATTACTTAGGGATGACTAGCTGTAGTTCTTTAACATGTTATTTTTAACTCAAAATCGTCGTTGTGGTGATCGTGGGAAATGAAGTGTTACCGCAAAACCAAGTTATATGCTCGCTGCCTAATTGTTAAAAAAAAAAACGGTCGACGCATGTTAAAGCGGTCCATCCGTGAAGTATAACGCTAAAACGGATGGACGCGAAAATGCGCATATAGTGGCGAAAATGTGACGTCACACTTGTTGACTGTGATATTAGTTTGTTGGTGGAACGTGCGGATTATAGACATTTTGTTTTTGTCGTTTCGGAAAGGATCTAACATTCCATAACGCGCGGCTAGCCTACAGGCCATTATTATTTATTGAATATATTTTTTTGCATGCTTATGCAGAAATAGACATGGCGGTAGTACTTACGAAGACGGTCTCTCGCATATAAGAGACCTACTACTCCTACGAGAAGTTCACAGCAACCTGCTATTTATCTATATTTGGAGGAGTAATAAGTTTCCTTCTCAATATGTATATGCAGCATTCATTGATCCTTTGTATTCGTGTTTACTCTTTATCGGACAGGGATCGGTACCTACTCTGCGAAATCGATACTTGTAATACAGATTTATTGGAGGGCTTATTTGTAGACGATTCGGTTGCCTACATTTGTATGCTTTATGTGGAGAAAGGTATTATGTTTAATTTCGTGTGATATATTTTAAACATTGTTAGAGAAAAGTTCACGATTGTATGCAGTAATGATAAATTAATATTGTAGAAATCATTGATCAATCAATCATCTGCTTGCGGCTTGATGATACGCAGATTGAATACCAACAATTGACATCGGTTCTTTGTGAGCTTGCCTCCGCCCAATAGCGTGTAACGTGTTGTAGTCATCGCTTTGGAGTTTCCTCTCTGCCGTATTTGTAATTTCTGTCTGTGATGTCCCCTGAAACGACGCGACGTTTGGAAGCTTTCATTGTGTCCAAACGGATATAGCTTTTGACAATTTGGGACAAATTGAGTGCCTCTGCATAGTCTTGACAATTCTCCGACGTTGAAAACGGATTAACGACATCAATAGACCGTGGTAGGCCGAATCTGGTGATCACGCTTCCAATAAATTCATCTCTATTCTTTAATGTATTTTACATTTTGAACAAAGATATCTAGGTAGAAAAGCCTAACGCATCGCGTACACTAGACCATTGCTTTGTCTATATTTTGTTTATGTCTATTGACAAATGTTGCGCTTATGTCGTTGTGGTTGAGGTTTTAAATTAGTTTTGTTGAGTCGAGTAATTGCTAGTTGCGAGTACAGTACATCATAAAAATAATACATTATAATTCAATTCAATTCAAAAGTTGTGTGTGTATTTGCGAACAAGCGAACAATCCGCTCCTCTCGTTATTCTGCAGTTAGAAAATATATTTTTTTTAAATAAACTTTTTAACAAAGGATTTCGGAACGGCGCGATTGTTAAAGTGTTAAAACGTGCTATTGATATAGCGTTGGAAACTGGGCCCTTTGTTATTTTTATATCATCCATTGGTTGCCGTGGAGTGTTGCGTGTACAGTGTACATGTAATACATCCGAGTTGACACGCTAAAAAATATTTCTCCAACCTTATTTTGCAGAAGCAACAAATACCTGTATTTTTATACTGTTCCTGTTGCACGTACGTTTACTGTACCAAAATTATTTGTATAAATTTCACTGCTGATTTTTGTTGCCACGTTGTGCGGTTTTTATTTTTATTCACTTGATAAAATATTTATTTTACAAATAGTTTTTGTCCGTGTGTACGTCCGTGTCGGTTGCAGATACGAACTTTTGTTTTATCTGGCTGAAATTGTTATCGGAGGTGTTTAATATACGTTTTTTTTCTCTACATTATATCTCAAATTTCAGTTGTCGCATCAGTCCTTGTATCTGTATTTGTATAACGTTTGTCGGAAAATTGGCTACACATCTGTTTTTATTCGTAATATTATTCATAAATCTTCAACGATTTTCTATTGGTGACAATTATTATAAAAATATTTAGTTATCTTGAACTTGACTGAATTGGCATGTCGTTGTCGAGACATGTATATGATGCGTTCGTAAAGCCGTGACCTTTACTTTCTTGGCTCAATATCAATAAACACAACCTAAGCATACATACGTTCGTTCAACCGATTTGTAGCGAAACTAGGATCGAACATTTTGCGTCGGTATTCGCCCGAATCACGGTTTTAGGGTAATACCATCATCGCGGCGATCTGGCCTGCGATTCGGTTATCCAATTTTAACGGCGATAATCTCTTTAGTTTTACACACGCCCACGTCACAGGATTGACCTGCGGTGATTCCGACGAAATTTCGTTTCTAACCACAGGAAGTTATGTCAGGGCGCCATTCCTTGCCGCCAATACTTACTTGCCGATTTTCACCAAGGGAGGGATGAACCGCACTTTTGTATATAAATTCAAATTTGGTTCTGGCAAGAGCTCTAAAATCGCTCGTCAACTCATCCGGTGAAGCTAAAAAAGCCATTAGAGGCTAGCAGCAAAGCCCGTTCCTCAAAAAAGAATACCGATTTCTGAGAGTTTAATAAAGTTCCTTTAGCCGTTCTACTTTTAAAAAAAAAACTTTGCTTTGCGAAGGTGCAGTATTTACATAATTACTTTTATTTAAAACATTTATTATTAATTGCTGAGTTATATGCCATTCACCACGACGAAAAATATAACACCAGCGAGTTAGTAGAGTGAGTTGCAGTTTCTGATAGCTCGCCAACATATTCCTTTGTTGAAAGCCCATACTATGTCTCACAGCACTGTCAATCAAGTGTTATGATCGGATCATTCCGTACAGAAGCAATCAGCGCGGGTCTGCATATCTAGTTGGAATCGATGCGCTCTATCGGCACCTTCATTTTACAGGATAACACTATACTCCTCCGTTTTAATTGCATCGTAGATGTCAGCAAGATTTCTATATATTCGTAACTAAAATTGGCAATACGTTATCGTTTTGTATTGACGAAGTCGAACGGTACGTTTTTATATAATTGGTTATAACCGATAAAGTATATTGATAACAATGCGATTGTATTTATGCTTTCAATCTGATTTGTATAGCATCGATCGTGACATACAATTGCAATTGTATTAGTAAACAATTATATTATTTTGTTTCGTAAGTGCAGGTGATATACTCGTTTTCTACAAAGCAAAGGTAATTTTTTTTAAATACCTTTACTAAGTACGTCTATAAACAATTTTACTACTACGTACAGATGTATTATTTTAAAAATAACATTTATGAAATGAACGTTCTTTTAATTTCTAACTACATAAATTTTCTTTGAATTTATTTAAAAGAACTCTGAAATTCCACATACTCGTAATGTTTTTTAGTAGTACTTCTGTTTTGTTGTCGGATACTAATTTTCACAATTCATAAAAATATAGGAACATTAATGAAAATTTTAGGTATCCTCGAAGGAAATAATTCATTGGTGTCAAGACCTGTTTCGGGGAGCTAATCAATGTCACATTTTCATGACAATCATTCATTCGTGAGTAGTTTTTGGCGACAGGCAAATATATGCTTGACGCGATGTCACACCATTCCGCTGAAATCTCATTTTTTTTTTGTAAACAATAAAAGATTGTAAAACTATTTTGCGAAGTTTCTCGAACATTTCCACATAATCATTTTGAATTAGAGTTAGGTTTTGTGGTTTCCGTGATCGTTGCACTGTGCATTTGGTTCTTATTGACCTAGATCGAATACGTGGTACTCAAAGGCACTGGTCTCTCTGAATTTCTCCATTTAATTCCTAGTCAATTAATCACAAGAAACTATATGTCGCGTAAATTATAGACTTATGTTTTTTGTATTTTTACCTCTATACCAACTTAAATTCCATTATGTGAACTGTCGCACAAAACCCGTATATTGGTTTTTTTTTTGGAAATAAACGAATTACATACAAACATCTAGTGTTTTAGGACATACCATTTATAGTTATGTGTTAGGTTTCCCTAACACAGTGCTTAACGGTTAACTTCGATATAGCTTTGTTTTAAATTTGAATAATAGAAAATGTTCGTGTCTGTAAACCGCAAATAGATTTTTCTCATGATGCGCAGTTTTCCCCTAAGTTTTTATGTGCGGTCTTTAAAAACTCCTACTAAACTCACTCGCTAAATTCACTCACAATAAAATCACTCGCTAAATTCAGTTGCGTAAAAAATGCTTCAATAGAAAAAATATTGTGGCATCAAGAGTTTTGTTTTACTTTACCAGATTACTTACTGTTGCCTGCGTTTTTTCTAAAGCGATTTAAGTGAATTACTTGCCTGAACTTGTACTGTTGCTGTCGATATTTTAAATATGTCACAGAAAAAATTACTTTATTAAAGATTTATACTTTTTATAATACAACCATCATTTATGATAAGATCTGAAACTACTAGCTCTTCCATACAAGCTTCTAAGAATTCTTTATTAGCGGGTGTCTACGTTATTAAAGTCATAAACTCCGGAAATATATTAAACTCGTATATACAGCGGCTCGCGGTTTACGCTCCGACGAGTTAATCAATTAACCTTTATCTTTAAAACATGTATGTGGGGAGATGAATAGCGGACTTATCTGGAAGCTGAATTAATAATGTCTTGTTTCTGTCATTACTCGCCACGAATGGCTGGCTGTTAAACAAGTGGCAGCTTTTACGCATTGCGCAAAAGAGTTTTATTATAAGCTGACTTGAGCTCGGTTCGCGTCGTGAATTCATCAAATGTGTTTGAATACGATGCGTGCTGAAGTTTGAAAATATGATGTTATGTTGTGGGAATACAATAAAATATACTACGCATGGATTTAGAGTATTAGTTATTTGATTTATTAAGTGTTTATCACTATAATATACAGGGTCATTTCCACATTGCGTTACTAAATGAAACCACATACTCGTCTTCACCTTTGCTGACATTGTATCAAAAATCATCTTTTAATAACTAATACTTTCACGAAAAATCCTGGTTTTAGTTTTCAGATTTTTTGATCATTTTGTAGTTTAATTCGAATATCGCTTGTGCCTGGGTGTATTTCTGACTGAAAGTATGATGTTGCCACCGCAACGAATTCTCTTAGAGTAGAAGTGATGGCTTTAGGGCTTTTAAATTAAAGTTACTTATTATTAATATTTATTTTGTTCGAAACTTACACTTTTTTATTTTACATCTACGGCTCAAGTAACTTATTGAAAATTGTTATTTTCAAGTAAATAAGTATGTGATTTCATTTAGTAACGTAATGTCAAAATGACCCTGTAAACTATATGATAAAGACAGACTTAACGACGTTATTGTTTCATACGTCATTGCTCTGCAAATGACACAAGTCCGAATTTTACGAGAAGATCCTTCTATAAAACTGACGGTAAATATTTAGAAAAACTTTTAGGTACAATATTATAATATATTTTCAACTATAACACAATCCTTAAACCTTCTGCACATATCTAACCATACAGTGAACTTACTAATTGAGATTAAAGTTTCGTTGCAGTCGGGCGGAATATGCGAGGGTGCTATTAGACGCAGACGACGATACTTTCGCACTCGGGTGGTTAGTTATTTGCGCCAGTTCCAATACGTCTCGAGTTCGAAGCGCAGCTTTGCGCACTGATTGAGTTCTGTTGTTTGCTTTTAACTATCTCCCGGTTTCAATTCACTCAAGTTTCCACCGCTGAGGCGTTTACTTATCTTTTAGTTCAACGATTATTGTGACCGAGCAACTTCGGTGTCGTTTTAAAGACTTCGTCTACAACTTTCGTTCTAAATGTTGTCATTATATTATTTATGGTTAAGTTTAAATTTAATATTATTATTATTTTAATGCACAGGAAACAATCTAATCGCCATAGTTTATTGAGTGTTATATATTTTTTTCTTTACTTTAGTATACTTAAAACTTTAGCTAGAAAATAATTATTTGGTACAATCACATCACTACTGTAAACAGTATTTGTTAGTAATCTGTGTATCGTTGAAGGTGTACATTTAACCATCTCAATACCTATATTTAAAAATGGTGAATTATTTTTTTATTTGCTATCGTGATTAAAAAACTCGAGGTAATGAAGTAGAATGTTGTAGCAGTTAAACATAAATTCGAAGATGATCGAATGACATGTCGGTGTAAAAGGCAAACGACGACAAATTGCACATGTAGGTATGCCGAATAACGATGAATATAAACAAGAATATAATATGATACGTAGTTAGAAGCAGTTTGTAAATTTCCACATGCGGCAATTCATTTTTTACTATCGCTTTGGCATATTAATATAACAAGCTACATTTATGGAATTAATTCACTTAAAAACCAGGTTTATATTTTTTGTATTACAGTTTGATTTGAATTAATAAAAAAAAATATACTAACAACTATATTAAATTAAGTGCGGTTATCAGATTCTACCACGTGGCACATTTTAGTTGGCAAATTAAATTTTAGCGTAGTTTCAGCGTAAAATGTCGTTGTTTACCTCGTGCGCTGCCAATTACAAGTTGTGTCTCGCTCGGAGTTTGACAAGAGGGATAGGTGTCGGGGGGGTTGACTCGCGCTTCGCATTACGTTCGTTGTTTCACGTGTTGGAGGACCACTTGCCCTTTTACCTCGCCACCGCTAATACGTTTAAACAAGTTACTTCGTTAACAATAGCTCCTGGAACTCGTGCTCTGTATTTCAATAATGTATGATAAAATAAAATCCATTAAAAGACTCGCGTTCTATTCCTCTCGACATTTACTCCCGAAGCTTACCTGTTCATGACCACGGCACCGTGGAACTGAGTCGGATTTTATATAAATCATTTGAATTTTCTATTCTAAAAAGTTCTAACGTTGGAGGAAAACAATTTCAAATCCGAAATAAGTTCGGGGGAAGCGTGCGCGTGTGGTTTGGTACTAGATAAATATGTGCCGTCTAGACGATTATCAAACGAGGGTGCTTACCATATATTTTGCCAAAATGTAACAACTTGGTGCTGCAGAAAAGAGCACCCGAAGCAAGTAAAATGAAAGAAAGAAAGCCTTAAGATTTTTGTATGATCTTTGCGTGAAAGTTCTCGACGTTGAAATATTTCCTAGTGCGGATTAAATGTTGATGCGACTTTAATCCTTACAGAATTGCACGACGGTCGGATCTGCTCACGTTCGAGCGCCAGTATGAGGCACCATGGCTTTTCTAGGTGGCCTGTCTCTTTCAATAGATGAATAATGCATTGTGCATAACTGCCGCATTGTTAGTGGTGAATAAAATTGCACCTTGTCGTCTTGTTTTCGCGACTTCATGCCTACATTATTATGTTTTAAATCCCGCAGTATTCCCACCGATTCCTTGCTCGACAATTTGTAAATATTTTCTGAGAAAAAGATACTTTTTAGTTCAAATTTATACTCACGTAAAGTTTCTGTACGCTTTTGTATCAAGGGAAGCGCATCCTTTTAGAGAGTACTCATGCGCGAAATCCAGGTTTTGATAATAATGTCGGTATTATGTGTTCTATTTAAAAAGGTGTGACTTACATTTCTGCGCTTTTCACAGAAACCAAGCAATGTTTTACATATGTTTTGAATGCACGTTTTGGTTCGTCTAAAGACTTATTTCCCGTGTGTGTGAAAAGTGCTCACTGTTCCGCTGCTATCGTAGCTTCCAACCTCAATTAGGAGAGCCATAACACTAGCCTTCGTATAGAAGCGGAAAATTGCCTTTTTTTTCCTTTACGCTGGTGTTAGTCTTCACACGGGCCGGCACTATTATGACGCTGTGAAAGGCCGTACATTTCCGAGCAGTCGACGTGTTTGACAGCTATTGTATCGAAAGATACCTATTATAAATGTGCTTATAACTACCAAAACTACTCTTAGCCTCGTTCGCTTCGTATTTATTTACGTAATGGCTGAGTTTTGCGAACGATATTGTTATATATGGCAGTATGCAGAGTGCATTAGGTGTCATGCATGTGGTAATTAACTTAGGTAATTAGGTCAGGGTTTTTACAAATACTCGAACGTGTAAAGCTTGTGTATTTTGACACAGCACCTCATGGCTTGAATATCATTATTCGCGTTTATACACGAACATTAATAAATAGTAAGGTTTTATATTAATTACAATATAAAAGTAACAGTTTGCGTAGTTTTGACGAGCCATAATTACACTCACGATTTTAGGATAAAGAAGAACAAAAAGCGGGAAGACCGACATTAAACCCATCAGCTATTGTGCAATTGATAGTAACCTAGTTAAAAATCAAACTAAAAAGAAGTTTTCATGCGATCGTAGGGGATTATGTTGATTTATTTTAAAGCCGGTGCTAAGCTTGGGCAATTTTGAAGAGTCGACGGCGGGCCGTGGTGTAATTTCCTCTAATTGAAATAAAGAAAAGAAGGCAACATAAAATCTTTATAGAACCAATCGAAACTTTGAATGGCCCGGTTGAGTGAATTTGTTCGTTCGAAAACACTTGTAATTACCGATTTTCGTTTATATTCTGTTAGTGTTGTACTTCTATTCTTTTAATCATTGGTTTGATATTTCAGACATGGCCTCGGCCTAAGAATTGTGACTATATCAGATATGGCTTCGGCCCTATAATTGAGAATATTTCAGACATGGCTTCAGCCTTATAATTGGGAACGTTGCAAACATGACTTTCGTCTTATAATTCAAGAATATTACAGATGTGGCTCCGGCCTTTAAATTGTAATAAAGAAGAAGTATAAAAGAAGACAGACTAGGCTGTATGGCTAAGAGCCTTTGCCTTCTCCTTAAGGAGTAAATCAAACCAAAAAAAAAAAAAAATCATTGGTTTGAGTTAACTGGACCAAATTGCAATTTCTTTTTCACCTCATCTATAAAGATTTTTATATATCAAAACACTTAAATATTCCGTCATAATCTAAATTGTTAGGGCATCATAAGCGTTCATATTGGCTTGTGTGAGTTTCAATTTAGTAGTATGCAGGTAATTACATAGTTACATCTTGGCCATCTGTCGTGTAGTTGCGGCGTCTTGTTAAGTAAACATGTCTGTATAGTGTATAATTATTATAATAAACATTTTATGTGATGGATTTTCTTCTTGATGCGTAATTATTCAAAGTTAAACTCTAAGTGGGGTTATTAACGGCGCTTAGGTCGTCATCGATGAGCTTTATACAAAATTTTCGAGACTGTAATTCGGAGTTGGTTTAAAAACCATCACAATTTAAGCAAAATCGCGAATTGACGGCTTAAAATACCTGTCTAGACACGAAAAGATATCAATAAAACCAAGCTTCGTTACCAGATCGCCTAGTGGTCTTCGGTTCAGGTCAGAGATAGGATAGGATTATAACTATTGCTAAATAAAGAGAATAGCGAAGTACAGACGACGGGAAATTAAAGGAGGAATTTAGTGAGATAACCTTGTGATTCCTTAAATATCACTACTGCCAAGTTTATTGTCGATATAAACACTAGAGCGTTCCTTTTCAGAAACCTACATATTTCAACAAATATTTACACTATGTCTAAATTAACCATTCGTGCTTATTGAATTGTCCGATCATTTTAATCATTTATGTACCACGTGTAGAAGTGTTTGTAAAGTCAAATCTATATTGAAGTAGGTTAGAGTCAAATGGAAAAAGCTTTTTAATAGTATTAATTTTTAAAATAAATTCATGTTGTAGGCAATGGAATTCTTGTACGTTTTGGATATTAAGTATCAATATTTAACATTAAAGAATTCTGAAGTTTTGTCTATAATTTTGTACTTAGATTCGATCACGATGACGACGACCAAAATTGCAGCTATGTGCGATAACGAAATCTCTGTACTTCTCACTGAGTAGTGTGTAATACCAACGTCAATCACGCTTCAAGAGCAATAGCTTGGACCCTCTGCATTGTGACCTACAATCGCTTATTTTTTCCTATTGAATGGAACCAATGAAAAATCTGACGCGGCTAGCCACTTTAATATTTTGAACGTTTGATTTTTATACGCCCTTGAGATGTTTCTGTTCTTTCAACTTCGTTCGCGATACGTACCTGTCGCGGTACATACGAACTACAATAACAAGTTTGGAATCGGAACGAAACAACTAAGTGTAGGTAGGTCAACAGTCGTTACACTAACTTCGTTTCACCAATTTTCAGAACCGAACTTAAATAGATTTTTTTCCCTTTTAATACTTCGCGGTCGGGGCTGAGCTTGTTATTCTATATCGCTCGTCTTATTTCCGCGCTGCTATAAATGTACCATGTGATGCTTTATAACAAGAACTCGCTAAACCAAAGCGAGAACTGACGCGATTCTAGTGTTATTTTTAACAGCACGTTTTAGGATTGTGTGGCGGCGCCGTGATGCTGTTAATGGTCACTTAATTGCGGTCTTAATGTCTGTTGGAGACCGGGTATTTGTGAAATGATTACGAAACGACCGCACGACCAGCGACGTGATGGGCATACCTTATGTTTGTACGCCGTCCAAATGCAGACTACGCTGCAACCTTCGCTAGGGAACAGCGGTAGACTACAGATTGTTGAATTAAAATGAAGACCTTTTCAATCCTCGATTACGTTAATATTGTGACGGCAACCCTGTTTTATCATGCACGGTTTATATCCATTATGCAAACTGCCATTAATTGCACTGATATAAAATTATCACCAATACAACATTGCCCCTGGCGACATATAATTATCGGAATTGCAAATGTATGTTACATGCACTTAGATCAGCGGCGTCATCGATTGTGAACAATAATAGTTTGAAGTTAATACTTAATATGGTGTTACAATTTGCAAATAAATTTTATATTTATGTCTGACCAAGGGGCTATGTGAATGGTGTATTTTTTCGAAGCGACATTGCGCGTTTTTATACACGTGTTTACGGAATGTTTTTAACGTGCACATTTTTTATCTTACAGCTTGAGCAGAGTTTTGCATGCGCCGACGCAGCGCTTCAAATGCAACTAAAAATGAACGCAATGCAATTTTAAACGCTTGTTATTGCATAAAAATATGCGTACTATAAACGCATAGAGAGTGTGCCTGTCAAAAGCATACATACAAAATACGTGGTCTGCATCAAACTTTAACAGCACATCGTTGTCATTCAAATACAAAGGCTCTTTTAACATTCGTGAATTACAAGACAGAGAGAGACGCGCGGCGGACACACCGTGGATGCGCAAAGTTTTCGCTTCGTCGAATTCGTGGCGTCGTTTGTTCTCACACGCAATCCGCCAGTGTGAGAGGTCTCTAAACGGCACGGCGCTATTAAGAGGGATACTCCCACCACATTAAATTATTAATGTTCCAAATGGACTCCAGAGTGGTGAACTGTCCGAAAACGTTGGGTAGCCGCTGCTGACACATGAAAGTAATTAATATGTAATGTTTTTGTATTGGCTGTCATATGCAATAATCATCATAATAATAATCCGTTCCTACTTTAGGTTTTTACCTTTAGTAGTATTGTAATGTAAATCATATAAATCAATGAACAGATTTGATAAATAGATAATGTTATGGATTAATGTAAAAAAGTTCACAGTGCCGCGGTGGTCCTAATATACCCAGGTTATTTTTCACGACGAAGCTGCGAGCGAAATGTAATAGTTCACAATGAATACAGTAAGTTAAAATGTCGTCGTTATGTATCTGTAAATACATTTTGCAAATTTACGACGAACAAACTTCGACGAAACACGAATCACATTACGAGGTGTACAAGTGCTTCGTTTTACTTAAGCTTAACGCTGATGTCCGTGTTTAATATTCATTAGAAATATGTAAATAGTTCGTACGTATATGTATTTTAACAATGAGGAAGGAACTAGACGAAGACTGAAATGAAAACATTGAGTTGGCGTTAACAACTGAAACGCCAGTCGAAAATAAATGTTTGCCATCTCCAGTAAATTAACATCGGAGGGTGAATTTATCTCTCTGTTGTGTGATTTTATGCAATGCGCATTTCGCGAATATGCTAACGAGTGCCGAAACAATTAGCTATTTACTGTCGCGCACAATACGCCCAACAGCCAGTAGATTTCACACGTGATTCGCATTGCATTAACATGTAACATCCAATATTTAGAAATGCGGTTTATTGAACAATGAGACGCGCAAGATATAGCACAATTGCGGATTATTGATGCGGTACTGATTGCGGAACATTGTTTGATAATATAATACAAGAATATTTTTATTTCTTTACGATATAAATAGATCTTCCTCAACCAATGCGAGACCCTAGGAGCGGATTCAATTTTTAAATCCAAATGCGTAAAATGACGATAGATTATATTTAGAAGCACACCGGGTTAGATTAAAATGATAGATATCACGTAAAATATTAGTTAACCTTTATCAAATCGGTTATTGCACGCGAGCGTCTAGCTGCTTCATCGATCCGACATTTTACATCTACCTTCAGATTTATCGTAAAACTATTTTCGAGTATCGAACGTTGAGTGCGCGTAAAACACTTAAGCTATTTTTCTATAGCGTTTGGAAACATCTCAAAATAGCCATTCACGTATCGGTTTGTGACGCAACGTGCCGGTGCGAATTGAACATGTTATAAATTTGACGTGGACGTTGAAGTGGAATCGGCTCGACTGCTTGCACTTCAGGACTGCAATAACGTTTTGTTTAAGATTTTAACCTGATTCTGTAGTCGCATAGACAATTGCCAGCTTACGGTTCGCATAATGATGCTGCAGAAAGTATTTTTTACATATTTGCCGTCTACAAACAACATTATAAACGCTAACTGAAAAATTACCCATATTTTGTACAATACAACTGAAATAAATAACATATACTATAATTATATTTCCGTCATTTGATTGTATTGCATTTATATTTGTAATATTGTTTACATCGTAGATGTGTTATCGATATTCCACTAGGGAGGTCAGTAATAATACTTAATGACTGATAAATGAATGGAAAGGGTTGCCATCAGGATATTTGTTTAATTCTGTAGATACATATTTGTGGGATTTATCAGATAAATAATTATCCTAACGTCTATAGTGTATAGTGTAAGAAGCATTGACGTTATGGAAAAAAATACGTTAAAAAATACGTTATGAGTTGAATCAATATTTACCTGAATTTGCGAAATGAAACTATAGGTATTAGCTTCCCTGGAGTTTTTGAGACCTATCCCGTTTTTTTCTTGTGCCTGTAAAGACCAGAAAAAACCTGTAATGGCTAAGTAATGACTCCATTAAGGCCGTGTATATACAGTTTCATTAATGTGTATGGGTTAATTTGATCGGACCCTTATCGGGGCCCGCCTATGACGTGTGAATAACCTACAATGAATTTGTTCGGTGACGGTGCATTTTAAGGCGACGTCTTGTGCTTTATTTCATCAATTTCGTCATAAGCACCTTCCGGGTAACTTAAATAATTAAATTCAGGTTTAAGGAAGAGGGAAGTGCTTGTGGATTATGGTATGCGAGTGCTTCATTTAACGGAAGAAAAGTGCCTGAGTAGATGAGAGCGCAAGGTAGATCGGCGCCTTGTGCTGTTTGCATGCCCAGGAGCATGTAGAGATTTCCGCCCAGCATCAACTGCATGTCGTAAGAGGCGGCTCATTCGGGCTTAGAGAGAGTCGCGGGACGAGCAGAGGGGCTCGCTCGACTACAGCGATTTCGAGATAGACGACAATGTAGGTTGTCGATCTCTCGATTTCGTAGACGCCTTAGACCTTTAGTAGTGTACGGGGGCATGTTAACCCACTCCTAGTGAATCAAGACACTCCGGGGCCGCGTTTGCGCTGAAGGAGGCCATAGGGTTAGGAACACGGTCCAATGCCCGTTTGGACGATGCTATATTCCTGAGCGTCAAAATTACATCGTAAGACTCGTACATAATTGTTTCACTCATTCTTCCTGTAGTGGTTGCGAGAACGCGTTTATTCAAAAAAGAAGTCCATGTTAGTGAATGTTTCAATAAACTTACTTCCGCTTAAAACGTGTTACTTCCTGGCACCCATATTTTCTGAGAGCGTTAGAAATTATCGTTGTCGTTGGGGTTGATGTTAATAAGTTGATTCGATTTCCATTATGTGAGTCCGCGTGTACTCTGCATGCGTCCGACGAGGCTCTATATTCTACACGTAATGCCATATCACATGCAAACCCTCGTGCTCCGCAATCTCTATGTAACAAACCAATTAAAACTATGTCATGATGTGATAAAAGTTGACATCGAGTCACAAGCGTTTCATATTCTATGAAGCTATAGAAGGCACATACATCAGACAACAGTCGCAGTCACATGCGGCTGCATTTTTTTTCTTTTAGTTTGAACCCACGAAACCCACGAACGAAGCCCAATATTCGTGGGTTTTTCCAGGGTATCTAATTTGTTTTATCACAAATTGAAACATGCCTTCCCCTTTACAAAGTCCGCTATTGTTTAACACCGGTGAATATTTGTGCCTTTGTTATTGACCAAATTTATAAGCCCTAACAAATAAAGCCAGGTGAACGCTTCAATATTTGAATTCAGTAATGAAATTTGTATTTAACTTTTCCAACCGTTGGCTTGTGTAAATTGTGACCGTTTCTCTTATGTACGAACGGCACACCCGTACCCCCATACGATTCTTATAATTTTGTTAATATTATTTTGGTCAAGTGAGACTAGTTTCGCAGCGAGTGGACAGGTCACTCACCGGAACGGTAGGTTATGCTCCAAATATCTATAATATATTTGATTCAATTTGTGGTTACTTGAGACCTTTTAATTGATACGTGGAGTATGGATACTGTCAACAAGTTGATTGTGGATTAAAATAGCATCTCAAGGTGTTTATGCTTAATCGACTACGAGTAGATTATAGGCTTCAAATATAATCAATAAAATATTAATATACGAGCTTTTATATTCTAGATATAACCTCCCGTCAGGAGCATCTTATAATATGTCTAGGCTCTTTGTTTGCGTTGCACAATATTAAAATTATTATTAATCGCAATGTGCTACGTATGTAATAATGACTCACAATTCAATAAACATGTAAGCGTCAATCAGAAAACATTATTTCACAAAAAA
Organism: Manduca sexta; assembly: GCF_014839805.1. Lineage (NCBI taxonomy): Eukaryota > Metazoa > Arthropoda > Insecta > Lepidoptera > Sphingidae > Manduca > Manduca sexta. The sequence goes on along the minus strand of NC_051141.1, from coordinate 4,583,888 downwards.
AAAATGTAGCATGCAAAGAATAGTGCCAAGTTTCACAAGCTTGTAAGGTTTTCACTGTTAAAAAGTTATCAGATCCCTAGTAGAGCTAAGCGGCTTACTTAACCCTGCAACTAGGTCAAGGCAATCTTGGTAAATACATAAATTCGAGAATTCAAAATAAAGACGAGATACTGTGACAAAAATTAGGTAGTGTCATGGTTTTGTGGACTTATCTCCGCGAAGGCCCTTACTGTACTATTAAACAACACATACCTATTATAGAAATGGGTTCCTTACAAAATCTTAAATGAATATAAAAAATATGATGTGATGTTATATAAATAAAAATATACGATGAAAACATTACCGTTTAATACGAGTAATCCTTTGTTCTAACAAATAATACATAATTAAAAAACGATAGGCGTCTATTTTTCAAACATTAATTTCACAAATGGACCTCATTATTTATTTTTTCTTTTGAAACGTATCAACGGATTTCGACAGTGAATTAAAGCCCAGATTGTATTGTGCACTATATGTACAGTGTACAGTGTACACTTCAAGTAAATATCGAACTGAAAGTTTGTTCTGTCCATCAGTACAATATATAGGTCGCATCAAGTATCGATGTCGATCCAGATGCCACTAACAATTCTGCCCGCGGCCGACTTTCTTTTTGTAGCTTCTTAGCCTGTCTTTTGTTCTTATGTGTCTTTATATATTTCCCTTTGATAACAGCGCCTTTGAAGTGACATGATAAAATGAAGTGGTGGTATAATGTCAAAAAATTGGATTACCTTTGATCATATCTGTTACTATAATCCAACTAAATGGATACTGTTTCAAACAGCATACTATAAATTATATACTTCTTTAATATATAAAGTGAGCATTTTTACAATGCCTTTATTACTTTCATCTACTTATATTATTATGGTTACGCTATATGTTGGGCCAAAATTATAAAAATGTAACCCTTCTAGATTCTAGGATAAATGATTCCTTAAAATATTTCGTTGTTGGACCATTTGAGGAAAACTATTTGTGAGTAATCCGCAAATATTACAGTACATTATGGGCGTATATATAGAAAATAATTTAAAAACATAATATGGATGTGTGTCAAATAAAAATGTTTAATGTCAAGTAAAAATAAATAAAAAGGTTAAATTTTTTTGTAACCGATTGGAAAGCACCATTCGAAAAAAAATTTAACGCATCAGAAATATAGTTTTGCTCAAACGCGATTGAAAATAAAAGTGCCACACGGGCGATGTTTTACCTCAAGCCCCGTGCTTTTATTGATAAAAATCTGGTTTCATTAAGTAATATAAACGATCGTGAAGCTTGTATGCATATCTTTATTGTAATATCAAAGCAGAATAATGCGAAGCGTACGATGGAGGTAGTTGCAATTATATTCGCTATTTGTCAGAATGGCTTGTAATATTTATAGGGGTGAGCTGTCGTGGTAGACACTTGAATTTAGGTTGGAGAAATTGTTTTTGTCTTATCGAAACAATTTGTTATTTAGATTGTAGGCTTGTGTAGTTGTGAAAATTTATTTGCATGCCAAAAGTTATCTTACTTTATTTTGTGTATATTCAACATAGACACACAAATGATTATTACCTTAGTTAAAATATTCTATTGATTTTATTATCTCTCTTAAAACTAAACGTATGCCTACTCGTTTAAGTAACTAACAAGATGTTATAACAGTATTTTCCTAATACCGTGAAGTACTAACGTACACTCTGTGAATGTTCATTTTACCGCAACTCCGTGGAAGTCACAGAATGCCTAAAATGTTAATTTATCCCTGTGAAACTTGACTCCGCGTAGATATGCATAATATGCATATTTTGGAATAATTAAGGTTATTGTAAGTATAAAAAGCTGAAACCTATCTACATTCAGATACGAGTATACACGATCCTTATTACCTAGTTATCGTGTCGACAGTTAAATATTGGGAATGGTCACCCCAGAGAGGGTGCGCAAGGGAGGGCGAAGGGCGCGAGGTCGCTACGCGTCACACTTATCTTTATCGGCATTGTGTCCATGACATTTCCACGCCCTAGGCCATCGGGCTGTCGGATCAAATACCATTCTTTACCCGTTGATACAATAACGTTCAAACAACTTACAGTAAATCACGAGCGCGGTTAATAAAACTGCATAGAAATTGCTGCCCGGTAATACGTTCAGTGTTCGTGTCAAATCGCTACGGCCGCGTCTATCGCGTATTTTTTTAAAAGGTTTAAAACATATCAAGGGGCGTGAATATTGTATGCTTTAGTTTAACATTTTTCAACCCTGACGTGTTCGATAGCTGAACACCGCGCTGCGCGAATCTCGCCGCTTCGTGCCCGCCGGCGGTGAATTTATAATTACCAAGGTTTCGAATATTTTATTTCCTATTTAGTGTGCTGTCGAGATATGCAAGTGCATTATGCTGTTATTTAGATTTTACCGTCAGCTAAATGCTTAGTGAGTGACAGGTTCAACAATGCCCTTTAGCAATGAAACCATATACATTTCTGCAAAATGCTAATTATGCGTGCATTGTGAGCGATTTCTCATGTCACCTGTCATACATTGTTAACAGATATCAGGACGGTAGTTAATTAAACCTATCCGGAAATTCTAATTTCGTTCGTGATTCGACAGGTGTCACGAACACTTTAGTTTGCACTCTGCAGTCTGCACGTTCTAAATGAATGTGCCTGTATGAGGCCCGGTCGAATCAATTTAGCGAACTCGAATGTACCTAATGTCAGTTTTGGAATATACATTATATGGGATATAGGTATATTACTGACGTCAACGTCCATTGTCGTAGTATGCAAAATTGAAGCATATTTTATACTCACTGTTTCGCTTTTCGGGATTTAATTGTAATGAGAGGTTGTTTCACTTCTCGAGTAAATGCTACTCGTCGCATAAATGTTATTACAAAGGAAATCGTCCTACGAGAATACAATTTGTATTAGATAGCACTACATATTTAAATAACTTATATAAAAAATAACATTAAAAAATATTCCTTAAGAAGGTTGACTTGCTTAAAAACTTTGACCCTGGTTTACAATTTTAAATATCATAGCGTTGCTCCGTACTTAGCTAAGTAACGTTAGGGAATATCGACGTTTACGTGAGTGGCAGTTATGTCAATTGTAAACCGGACACATTTAAGAATTTCAGCATGCATACGTGGCGTGGCGTCCAAATTACTCACGCGATCCGCCGCCCTCCACCTGTCGCTCGCGGACCGCCACCGCAGCTGCGCCGCCGCGTCGTGTCACAACAGGGGTGTAGTTGCATATTATCGCCCCAATATGATTTGCTGTCGCTTTTACGGTATAACTTAAATGGATAGACTTCAAGACCCCTTGAGCTCATTCTGCGTAGATCGGACCACCAACAGCTAAAATTGTTAAATGTAGGTATGTTGTGTAATTGTAACTTTGACTTTGCGGATGTCCAACATCTCAGTCCCACCCGTGACCATGAAGGCTGGAAAGTTTTCGAAACATCGGGAAAAAATGTAAAATATAAAAAACCGCGATCAAATCCGTAAAATAGTTTAATTTTAATGTCTAGCATTCGCGTAAACATAAGAAATCATTAAATGGACAGTCAAAATAATTATAACTCTCATAATTAGTAATGATTCGCAAAATTATTCATACAGCCATTTGATTTGACATTAATATTTTTTTATGCTTTTAAACATTGCCAAATAGATAGATGCGTTTAACTATGATGACCACTAATAGTTGTGCCGCAATGTGTTTTATTGCTACTATATAAAATGAACTTTAGATTCTCATAGTACTAAAAACAAAATTCAACAAAACGGCAAACTGGTATCGCTTTATTATAGTTATTTATTACATACTTTCTCGATACACTTCATTATTAGTTATCCTGTATGCATATTGGTTTACTAGATTATTACAGAAGTTCGTCGGCGTTACAAGTTAGTTGCGACGGTCGAGGTACATAGTCAGGGATGGTTATTGAATACTCGGTGGATTCTAACACACGCTATGTGCAACTTGCCTTAAATATAAAATTGTTAACTTGTTGCATGTATTCGTATTTTGAACGATACCAATTTGCTTTTTCTGTCAGTTATGTTTTATATATTATTTATTACCTTCCAGTTATATTATCCTGGGCTACAACAGTAACATGTACAGTCTTATAAAAAATTCGCAAAGCTATGTTTAGTTAAAACACTAATTTACTCGATCAGCCGTAAGTCACAACCCGCCATCTTGCCTCTTAATAAGCTAGGAAATCGGTGTTGTTTTTGACAGCTATTTAAGCAATTCTTCATCACCTCTTACCGCTAAAGCAAGTTTATAAGTAAGACTGCTAATAGCAATAATAAACCCCGAGGCGTAGGTGTGACATGTGGCGCGAAATTGATCCCGGTATTTATTTATTTGTTAATTGAGATATGGAGCCAACTTTTTTGGATTTATTTATATCGTCAACTACCTTTTGGTCGCGGCTTCGCCCGCGTGGAGGAGTTTTCCGGGATAAAAATTCCGTTATATATTTTCCCGGGATAGAAAGTGGCCTATAACCTTCTCAGGGTCTTAAACTATGTCCATGCCAAATTTAAAAACCTATAACATACAGACAGACAGAAAAGGGCATATTGTGTTATAATATGTATAAATAAGTTTTGGATTTTAAACTTATTTTAGCCCCAGCGAAAACACATCTGCACCTGAAATGTACATGACAGTCAACGTAAGTTCAACGAAACAAACTTTCATTACAACCTCAATGTGTTTGTTAACCGTCTACAGCTGCGCATTTCCAAAGACTGCGCATTTTAAAGGATCCTGTATTAATCTTCAGTAAATACGCCTCACATATTGCAAACGTGAAATCCAATTAAGTATTTCACAATAAATCTTTTCTGATTCTATAAATATCGTATTGCGTATGGGATTATCATACGGTATAGGGTACCTAAAATAGAGTTATTTGCAATTTTATTAAACTTGTAGCAAGATTTTCGAATAGCCCTATACATTAATTTACAAATAATAGATTGTTAATTCAGTTATCAAAATAACTGAAGATAATATACCTAAGTGCCGTAAGTGAACAGGTGAGACAACAGGTAACAATACAACTCTGTAAGAAGTTGCTAGTTGTTTTTCGAAGTAAAGCGAACGGTTGTTAACATTTCCTAGTTAGGAGTTGTTAGTTGCTATAAGTATCGAAGTTTAAAGGCACGCAGGTAACACTTTAAATTGTTACCAATTAGTGTTCGCAGTACTACAAGTTAGTAACTTTATCCCATCCAATGGCTTTCTTATCGGCAAAATTAATATCTCAACTCTGCAGCGGACGTTTAATAGCAGATAGTTCGCTCTAGTTGAATTGTTTGAACGTATTACGATAGGAATTATTACAAAATCCAATGAGATTAGATTTCACAATTTAGGTGTAGACTCTGGCTCTGTATTGTTAGAGCAAGTTGCCAGGTTTCACAGACCCATCTAATATTATCGCTGCTTTTATTTTTTCCATCGATGCTACGGTACATAGGGCACATACAAAAAGCAATGAGTATAGTATCAGTTGAATATCAAACATTAATCGAGACACGTAGTATTGCTACAAAAAATATGAGTACGTACGTAATTTAAAAAAAATTGCAACTATTTTACCGTAGACTTTATACAATTGGTATGGCGCAACATACGTTGATGAATTTGCTTAGACCGTTTACTAACACATATCAAATGCCACAGTGACTTCATTGTGTTATCTCGTAATGAAGGTGTTTACATAATCCCTGCCGAGAGCGAGATGCGCGTTTGATTTATCAACTGCGGTTCCCCAATGGGATGTATTGTTTCACACATTCCGAATGCTGAAACACCAACGATGCAAAATAAAGCTGACTATCCCTGTGAATACGCTAATGCCTTAATCTGTATCCCAATAATTACACGTTGTGAGAGATTAACCGGTCTAGTGTTACAGTACCAAATCCAGTATACGCTTTGGCAATTTACGATAATAGGATGGCGTGAATCTGATATTTCATACAAAGCAGTATTATCCAATTCGTATTTAAATATATTGTTAAATAGTTATTGTATGCAATACATTTTTCAACATGATAGGTATATATTTTTATCTATTGTTATAAGTTTTGTGTGTAGCACAAATGGGGCAATTCGATTGAAGTGGAACCGAGATGGAATGGATGGAAACGCAACAAATCGACTGAAGCAACAGCTTTGCTGGCTGCTTCGTTCGATCAATGAGATTGCAGGGGACACATCGTCACAATATTAGTTTCTTTCAAGAAAGATTGCCAATTCACTTGCAATACTTCTCGTCTTATGCATGTTCATACCGGGTGTTTACCAACTATTGTCAAGATATTATCTAATTGAAAGTTGCTTGCATTATGCCTTAAAAAAAATTGGTAATCGTTACAAGTCTACTTACTCTCAATGACGGTAAGTCTACCGTTGTTGAATCGCGTGAGCGACGGAAGGGACAAAACTGCTCGCTAATTGCTATCCAATTATTATTTTGCCACTGTGCACACTAGTGAAATCGAATATTGAAGTGCAAAATGTTGTTCGGCAATTGCTAATTAACTTTGGAAATACAATTATTACCAAAATGCATTAGAGTTTCATTTAGATTCCCGGGAAACAAAAGAATCTCATACATTTATAAATACTCTTTTCGCGTAGTTCGTCCGCAATTATCTATTTCTTTATGCATCCCATGCTGTTTCCCGTGTTGAAAAACAATGGACGTGAACGTTTTGTAAGTTTTTTACACAAGATTTTCATCGTCAGTGCTACTTTGTGTCTTTTTGTTTTATTCTTTAATTAATGCGGTCTCCTTTCCAGCAACTCATTATACGCTTTAAATACAAGTTGAAATGCGGGCAGCGGGTTATATGTTATGCGTTAATTAATCTCAAATTTTGTTTTATTACCATTTAAGCTATATATTTATTTTTCTTTTTCTTGTTTCAGACAAATCAAAATGGGCTGTTTCGTTAGTAAAGACAAACTGACCAAGGAGGACATGGACTTCCTCAAAACCCATACATCGTATGATGAGACCACTATCAAAGAGTGGTACAAGGGCTTCAAGGTAAGATCGCCTTTTCTTTATGTTCCCCATATCGTTACTAAAGGAAAATGAATGAAGGAAGATTTGCACGCCCTCACATCTACCACTACAACTTCTGTAAGCCAAGATGAGCAGCGGCACGCATTTTATAACACCGGAGAGTCTCAGAGCACACTCATTTGTCCATCTCCCGTAACGAAATTATCAAATAGAAAGATAGGAAAAAGTTGGAATTATTAATTGTCCACTTCACTTAAAAGCAAAGCGGAAAACAAAATAATGAACTAAAGAGGTATTTCAAGTGTAGGGAAGTTTACAACTAGATGAGCCAGTTGTTACGCACCACGGATAAAAATTAAACGAAAGGATCCTATCACATGAGTTGTTTGATTTGATTATAATAATAGGCATGTCAAAAACGCCGAAAAGCAAGGATTTTCCGTCAAGTCTCCACAAGGTCTATGTAGTATACAACCTCAGATGATATTGGAATACCTACTGTTTAAGATGATGTTACGCTCTTCATACCAGAGACTAAACTCGTGAAGTACGTGATTAGCAGACTGTTTAAGTTCGTAACCAGGTTTAGAGGATTAGCACATAAGAAAAACAAGCAAACTAAATGAGAACAGTTTTTCCTTAAAATCACCATAGTCGTAAAGTATTGTGATACAGAATGATCTATTTTTGGCCAGGTTTTAGTTAAGCGATCGCGAACGCACGGAAAGTATATAAATGACGCCCTTTCAAAGATACGTCCCACCTACATTGCCTTTTATTTAACAATTCATTGTGTGCGGTTTAAATAATCTATTGATTCTTAAGAGCTCACGAGACGTAAGAAACTTTTTATCCACCTCCTCCCTGGTTGAGTAATACATAGCGGCGCGACGCTTTACCTCCATATGAAAAGTTGAAACATGTGTCAAATGCTTCGTTAATTTTCCTGGAGCCGTGACTTAGTGGTTTTAAAAATGGAGATTGCACACCTCTTGTCCCCATTTGTTCAGCTAAAGTAATGAACGTGATTCCACTAACGGTTGTAATTTCTCAAATAATCTGCGGCTTAAAACTGCAACGACGATCATGTCCCCATAACAGTTAAAATACAACAGTGGCTCGTATCCAATTTCCGATGCGGGGACGTCTACATTTTTTATTGCCTCGCAAAATTAATCAAACCATTTTGTTAACAATGTGGATTAATTGTTTGAGTAAATTGTGTTACCGTTCGTTTTGTTCGAAGTTTTGTGGACGACGGGAATTCTGTTTATACAAAGCATTCATAACAAACTGAGTGTTTATTTTATTTTTTGGTTCGCCTTTTAATTCTTTGATAACTTTATTCCTTAATATTTTTCTATTTCGACAGTCTTTTAGGTACACCTATATACATACTGGGCCGATGAAGTTTATGTTGTATGTTTTTTCATTTGTTTTAAATCTTTATTCCCCTATAAAACGATTTTCGAGTCTATTCCCTACGATGCAATTTTCTGCAGCTATTTTGTTGAATAGGAACTGAACTCCACTTGTGCATTTTATTCTTAAATCACGTTTGTCCCGCGCCTCCTATAAACACTATAGTCTATACATATCATGTCATGCCTTAAGTCATTTATATTGTGAGACGCTATTTCCCCGGCTGTCTTTTGTGCGTCTATTTCTGATATGACTTTTATTTTATATCAGTGCGGAATGAATTTTGTTCTTTGTTTTAATGTTTATCCGTTTTATCTTATTCTATGGCGAGTTGTCGCTTTATTTTTCTTAATTGTTTAAGTCTTCTATAGTTAAGACATAATCATCTTCAATATTGGAAGGAATTCAATTTTTTTAATTAAATATTTAACTATAAATAATTATTCCCATTTTGCGTTCCTACATAAAATTATATCCATATTGAGGATTTTGTAATACGATGTGCGAAGTAACACGATTTGGTAATTAGTTACAATATATTATAATCTAACCCCCTTATTCATAAACGTTATTTATCTAAGGGCGGAGCACTGTGATAACAAGTCTATTTCTCAGCTTTGTTTATCTGACAGCTTGCTGTTTGTACATCTTTGTTTATCTGACAGACAGCTAGATTAAAGTTGTATCTCAATATTAGCCATTCACAACGCCCCTATGTCTATGCACTGCGAAGGTTGCCATGTCGTCAACACTGAGAAACAGACTTGTTATCACAGCAATGCTCCGTCCTTAGATAAATAACGTTTATGGATAAGAGGGATAGACTTTAATTATTGCGCGTATTTATTCCGATCTTTTGGTAAGAAATCATTTTGAACACAGTTTGTAAAGGGTAATTAAACCTGTCGGTTTTATTAGAATTTTCATTCCGGAGAACAATAACGAACTCCTAGTCGAAAAGAATCTTATTATTTAATTATTCCAATCGCTGGCTACGCTTATTAGTATATGCTACTTTTGATTTTGATTTGATTTATAAGCTATAAATCATCAACAGAGGGAATAATTAACAGATTACAATTATTATGCCTTTATAAATGCTTGATATTGATATAATTTTCAATTTAAAGTTTTCCTTCCTATCTCTTACGATTCGTCATGAGCGGAATGTCGGTTTAAGAACCATAATTTCGTAGAAGAAACCCTCTTTTTTAAGTAACTGGGCGACGTGACATTTATGATGTAATACGCTTGATTGATAGAAACCTATACGTCTCTCTATTGACAATAGATACACCTTCAATGTCTTGTAACACTTCGTGGCATTTCGTTAATTTAATCACTTAACTTGCAATCATAACATAGGCTTTGATTCCTTGAAATTGGAACATAAAAGTTAACGTACACTGCTTAAATAATTCCTGCCGTAAATAACCATACTTTCATTTATAATACGGCTAAAATTACTTTTTTAAATATTTTATTTTACGCCTTACCTTACAATATTTTTCTTCGAGCGGTACTTATTCGATTAGCGCTAGTTTGGAGTCGAAGGTTGCTGTCGTAGTTCCCCTAGAAAGGTGTCTGAAATTGGATTATGAAGTTAATTATTTTTATTTTTTTTTTCTGTTGCTTTCAGCATAAATCCAATTATCTTAAAGTTTTGCCGAAGCGGTTCGTTTTATGAAATATTTTCAATCGTATTTTCCGATATCTTATCCCGTACATCCTCAGCGCCATGTTCATCCGGCTTTGTAAAAGAAACACAGCCAACTGTAATGTCTGTGTGCTTCAGAAAATAAAAATAACATTTCCCGTTTGTGCTGCACTTGCCTGTGTCACTTTCCAATAACTCTTACCGGCTTTAAAAACCTTTCTGTATTTTGCGATAATAGCCGCCACAATAAACTGTTCGTTCGGAAACACTTTAATCTATTGCTTTTGTTAAACTTCCCTGAGTCGGTTTTTAAAGTTTTTGTTCCTATTGCAGCAAGATTGCCCTAACGGAAGATTAACGCCTGCCAAGTTCGTGGACATGTACAAGATGTTCTTCCCATCGGGTAACGCGGTTGAATTCTGCGACCACGTGTTCCGCACATTTGATATGGACAAGAACGGTTACATAGACTTTAAGGTAACGATCTTAAGGTAATCTGACTGTTATAGGATTAGATGAACGAGAGCTGAAGCGAACTGGCCCTGTATCTTCTATGCTGAGATAGATTTATTGCTTTGATGTTATGTAAATAATACTGTGATGTTACGAGAATATTTCATCAAAATATCACTTGCGAATGTTTAACGCACGCTTACGAGCATTGTTACCGGGTGCAAAATAAACAATGGTATTCTTAGAATCAAATTAAATTGGTATGTTGTTTTTGTGCGCCATTGGTTACCTATTAATTATGCACCATTCATTTTATTTTCAGATATTATTTTTTTAAATACGTTATAGAGTATATTATGCAGAATGAAATATTCATTTTGAGTCATATATAAAAAACTATAATTAAAAGAGAATATGAGGATGAGTAAAGTTGATACATCCTTTTGTAAATACTTTAATCAAATATAAAATTATCAATATATTGTGTAGGCATCAAAGAAACAATTTTTTTAAGGATTTCCGTGATTTTATACAATATCCGAAGAGGATATTATGATGATGATTCAAATGAAAGATTTTTTCGCGTGAGTTGGTTCGGATGCAGCTCAAGTATGTGGTGCATTTCGTTAATTTATCTAATATGAAATCTAATCCCCGTGACAATGCTCGTGATTGTGCTCCAGGAACTGTTTACACGCCATTGCGAGATAATTGTTGATTGTTTGATTAAATATTACCGATGCACGATGCGAATGGCGGCAACTGTATAATTGCAATTGCGATTGTCAACAAGCAATGCATATACAATTCATCGAACAAGACGTATCCCGTCGTGTTTGTTGTTTGTTCTGTCCAATCTTTAGATTAATTTCGACGACACACAATATTTGTTCGTTGTAGGAATTTCTCCAGGCGATTCACGTAACATCAAGCGGTACACCCGAGGAGAAGCTGAAGTGGGCCTTCCGAATGTACGATGTCGATGGGAACGGCGTCATAGACATCCAGGAGATGACCAAGATCGTCCAGGTTTGTGTCCTTTATTATTCATAATATAGACTAAAGGCTAATTCCTCAATCACCATATAAAGGTTTTACGTCTAATAAGTTATAAATTAACAAATCCCAAGTCAATAAATTAACCTATTATATCGGATTCAATTTGATTAATTTAATTATGTGGCATTTGTTATTATGACTAGCTTTATTTATTTTTATTTATTTATCAAAGAAACGCCAACAGCATACATATTAATTATCGACTAATTACAATTCCTTATATCTTATGACAGAGTTGTTATAACGCAATATATTACCTGATATGTATATCCACAATAGGCATTAACAACAGCTTTTATATGATGATTGTAATATCAGCCCTGAGTCCAATCCTCTTAACTATATCTATACGTGTGCCATGAGACCAGGTGTAACAAAGCCGCGGAAACGGCCATAAATTTTCACTGTAAGCGAGCAAGTGGTGTACAAATTAATAACTTGTCGCGTTATATTAATAATACAAAAGCTCATTAATTAGCACGTTGGGTACAATGGAGCTGTGGAAATAAATGCATTCGGAGGTCAGATTGTACGGGTCACTTTGTCAGATCCATACGCCTATATTTATACTGGTGCGATATCTATGCATATCAACAATTTTGTAATGCTCGCAAACTATTGAGTTCCCACGACAATTTAATAATTCAGAATTGTTTAAAACGAAATCAATAGTGGCAATTGTGTGTCAATTCTGTCATCAGTTTAAATACTGTATGAACAACTTGATATGTCTGGTTTATTCTCGATTTCTTACCAACGGGTAAGTTGAAGTTTAGTTTTCTAGTCCATTGAAATGTTACATTTTTTAGGCCTTACCTTGCGTTTTCTAGAGGACGCAATTTTATTTTTTTGAAGTGTAGGGGGTCAGTGTAAAGCTAAAACCAAGTTTGTGGGGTCGCCACCCTTGTCCCACGGCCGCCATCTTGAAAATAGGGGTTGAAATGGTTTTACGATGTATCTCTTAAACTATTTATCTGACAAAAAAATGTATGAACATTTTTTGTTGCAAATTAAATTCTCTACAACTTTGGTCCAGTAACTTTTGTCGTAGAACTATAAATAAAAAAGTTATAAGCGAAAATGTTAAGAAATTCAATGTTAAGCAATGTCCATTGCAACGTCATCAGAACGTGTGTTTATAAGGGTCATAATACTTTTTTTTGTACGCTTATAACTTTTTTATTTATAGTTCTACGACAAAAAGTTATTGGACCAAAGTTATAGAGAATTTAATTTGCAACAAAAAATATTTATACATTTTTTTTGTCAGATAAATAGTTTAAGAGATACATCGTAAAACCATTTCAGCCTCTATTTTCAAGATGGCGGCCGTGGGACAAGGGTGGCGACCCCACAAACTTGGTTTTAGCTTCACACTGACCCCCCCTACACTTCAAAAAAATAAAATTGCGTCCTCTAAAAAACGCAACCCCAAATGTAACTTTTCAATGGACTATTCGTGTTGGTTTAAAACTAAAATTATATACTCCGAGTCACGCATAACCTTTATTAACTCATCAATAATGCTGTATTGCATCATTATCGTTGAAGTGCATAGACGTGCTTGTAAAGGTATGAAGCTGAGTTGAAAAGCTTTTGTTTACTCTCATTTTAATTAATACATATTCTCATAAAAGCCGACTCAAAGCAAAGAATGGTGTTGTACTATTAATTGGATGCTCAGAACGGGTTAAGTGGATTATGATATATGCTTTATTAATTATATTGATTTAAGAACGGTATTCGTATATAAAATACTAATCTAACATACCTACTTGGACATAAATAAAAAGAAACACTCGCGTTAATCCTAGTTTTGAAAGCCTAACATATGTTAAGATACTCCACGTAAAAGGCATATTTTTTCATCACTTTGACTTACAAGTTAATTATTTCACAACAAAAAAGAAGTGACTCATCTTGATTTATATTTAATTATCGGGTATTTGTGAAAAAATAACTTGATACAAATGTACCAAGATAGTAAGTATTTAAAATTAAAAGAGTATATATTTAAAAAAGCATCTAAACACGTTTTTGAGTTAGATCTTAACAGACAAGTAAATAGAAAACGAAGTGATCCTATAACGATACGGAACCCTGAAATATATTTAATGTGCATAAAAGCACTGATTGAAATAAACATTACATTATGCATAATAATTTCTTATTAAACCTTATATAAAGTTCAATTATTTTTCCGTTTGTAACATATTGTGTAGTCTGTTTTTTCCTTTTGTTATATCCGTTTTTTTTTTGTTAATTATAAAACACGTCTTATTGAAGCCAACGTAAAGATAATTATAAAAAACCTTTTTTAAGAAATTCCCTTTCGCATCTTCTTATTTCCAGGTTTTATAACAAAGAAATTTTATAGGACCATTACGAAAAATTAACGTGATTAAAAATGATCGTTAAACAAACATAAAAAATATGATGAATAGTGTGACCTCTTTTATAATCATATCAGTCTTGTATTATATACTGTGCCACTGCTGAGCACGGGCCTTCTCTACTACTGAGAGGTATTAGGCCTTAGTCCACCACGCTGGCCTAGTGCGGATTGGTAGACTTCGCACACACTTAAAATTCCTATAGAAAACTTCTCAGGTACGCGGGTTTCCTCACAATGTTTTCCTTCACCGTTACAGCAAGCGATAATTCACAAACAATACACACATATTCTTTTAGAAAAGTCAGAGTTGTGTGCCCTCCTTTAAGTCGATTAAAATTGTGCACTCGTATTTCCCTACAGAGAGTTGTTCTAAAACGTACTTTGTATTCTAAAAGTATAAACTGAACTAAGATACGGATTGTATCTCCTATTTTTAGTTTAAACTTTAACCCCGATGCTATTCGCGCAACTAGGTGCTACAGTTGTTTCCATAAAATATGTATGTAGAAGCGCATCGAAGTTGTCCCGGCATTGGCGCAACGAAGTTCCCATGATCCTACACATAGATAACAAAGTTCAGCCAACAGTCCATTCAACTAAATATGAGTGTCGGAGTTTCTGCGTATTGTATCTGAAACGGCTGATTCAAGTTGCCATGGAACTAGAGATGCATTAAGGTCTAGACACGCAGCCATTACACTAATTGTGTTTCGCTCTACTTATTTTAGATGAAATATGAACCACATCGTAATACAAACATTAAACAATTGCTTCGAAGGTTCACTCGCTGCAAAAGAATAAACGTTTCTGTTCCAAATTACAAAAATATTTTTGTATAAAGTTCTGTTACTTCGGGGCGAGCGTGAAAATACTCTGAACAGCTTTTATAATAATATTTAATGTTCTTGTATTCAACTCGTTTCTATCTCTTTTAATTATGAAAAGAATTATCATTATAAATTTCTGACATTAAGTTGTTTATTTTTTTATTTTTTCCGTCATCAAAGGTAGGTACTCAATTCGTCATAATATATATTTCTTTATGTTTGTGTAGCGATATTTTTACCGCGTGGTCCGAATTAAAAGATTATTTATGCGTTGAATATCCTATGCCATCGGAGCTCAAGCATAGCGCTGTTGTGATTGGTTAATATTGTAGTATGTCAATATTAGCCAATCACAACGGCCCTATGTCTGTTTCTCAGGGCCAGTGCCCAGTGCCCCAGTGTTCTCAGTAGACACTGACTTGTTATCACAGCATTACTCCGTCCTTAGATAAAAAAAAGTCTATTAAAAAGGGGGTTAATATATTCGGATACTCGGAAACAGCGAATTTGTCTGCGATATATGACTTCTTTTCGTTAATATAAAAAAAAAACTGCCATTGAAAATAGTGTATAATTCTACATAAGCTGATTTTTTTTTTGTATATTTAAAATAGACATTATATATAATCAAGAATTGAACTATTTTTCTATCATATTTTCATTCGGATGCCAGCCAAAAGCCTTCACGACATCAGACATCCAACAATTAATTATAAAAAAACATTGAACGTTGTTTAAGTAATTTAAACAAACGGCTACTCCGTATAATTACCATATCAACTGACAGTATAAACAAATTATTGCGTCATGACGCGTCAATATTTTGCTTACACCGAAATTCCCCATAAGAGTCCCTTTAATCTTTTCTCCTTAAATATGAGTTGATTGCTGTTGTCATCATCTGTTGTCATCAAAGTTTAAACGTTTTACTTTTCTATGTAAAAATGGATGTTGGAGCAGCTTAATTTATTTATTTATTTTTTGGCAATTCATATACAAAAGTATACAGGCGGACTTAATGGCCAGTCAACCTTAAGGTGGTGTAGAGATAACTAACAACATTAATACGGCAATAGTTCTAATACATATGTAAATTTCCTTTATTGAAATTCAAAAACCTTTAGGTCATTTCATACTTTTATTGCGGATATTTAGAAAAATAAATTGTCTTCCTTTATAGTTCGTAAATTGTCGTGTAAAACGTGCATTTTACTGGTTGATGTGGTGTGTCATAATGTGTGCATTACACACGCGTGCGGACTACAAGCACAATCTTCATTAACTCGTATTAGATTCACGCGCCCGAAACTTCATATTCTCTTTAGGTCTTTAAAACTCGTAAATTTTAAATCACTCCTAATTCGTACACAATGGTCGTGCTGCAAAACCTCTATTTTTATCGACGTTTTATTCTCTAGAGGAAGCCAGAAAAGTTACGCTAAAATAAAATATCGAATTCGGTACCATGCAAGCCAATCGAAGGTCAGTTGTCTGCAAATCTATTTCCATAAATGCCAAGCTTTGTTGTGAATAATTTTGTATATGGACAAGAATAATCTAAAGAACGCTTTTATTTACAATATGAATATTACAATAGTCAGGCATTGTCTGGTCGGACTGTTCACTAATCAGCCGTTAAGCGCCAAAAGCATTGATGATCGATGAGTCACATGAACGTCCGTGTTTATTTCATACCGCTTATGTATTTTTAACATTATTCAGCGGTTAGAATTTGTCTGTCGGCGCGGAGGTAAGCCCAGCCACGCAGCCCGCCTTTTCCACGTATCTACAATCGCTTTTTTCGATCTCTACTTTCGGCTGTCAGTAAAGTTTTATTTATAGTTAAAAAAATGCTTGTCATTAACCAAAATTTGACCTATAAATTGTCGTTAATTAACTTTCATGTAGTTGTACATTTATCATAATCTTTTTTGACGGTATTTCTGATACCGATGGAATATTTTAAACATAAAATGTTTTATATTCACCGTTAAGTGACTGATAATGTGATTTAATACCGTCCCGAAAAAATGCAACAAGGTATCACCGATAACCGAAAACATCGATCGGCTCCGGCGTTTATCTGATCCGCCCGCCGCACGATGCAACCGCATTTAACAAATTACCCGTGGGTGTGGTATTCAATGAAACGCAATCACCACGTCGACGTCTCCTAGGTCGTGGAAATTGTGATCTACTCCGGATATTGTGATCCTCGGTGAGATTACACTCGGTTCGAGAATTGTGAGGGACACCTCAGTCGAATAGCGGACTGATCATCTCCCCGAGTCTGTCAATAATGTTACGGTTGGTTAGAAACGTATACGATTACGTGGATTTGCGTTTAGTATTCGTGTGGTGCAACTCGTGTATACGTTACGGTGAAAGCAATAAATCTGGAATTATTAATATTAACCGGTCATTATTAATAATAACATCATACATTTGGCAAATGTAATGAATGTTAAAGAATAATGTAAGTAAAGCGTATCAACGACAAAGCTATAGTCACCCAATATCACCTAAACATCTGATGCCCTATGTTGTAAACAGAAATCCTCAAATTGATTCGATTAGATTCG
Source organism: Manduca sexta (assembly GCF_014839805.1). NCBI lineage: Eukaryota > Metazoa > Arthropoda > Insecta > Lepidoptera > Sphingidae > Manduca > Manduca sexta. The sequence continues at coordinate 4,566,371 of NC_051141.1, read as the reverse complement.
CACTCCATAAACTATGAAGAAACAGATCTTCAAGGATATAACTCTTTTTTTGTACATTTTGATTGTAAGTATTTCGGTTTAATTTTTGGCAATAATTAATGTAACTGAACAAGAGAGTGGTGATTGCAATATAATAATTAGACAGTATAATTTAATGATTGTGAATAATTTGACTTTAATATGGACTTATAATTAATTAAATTTGTACTATTATTATAATATCCAAATGATTGGTGTAATTATGAATAATTATAACCGGTATCTATTATTAATAAGTACCAATTATTATATAACCCGTAACCTATATCAGTGGTGTAGCACTTGAATAGAAATATATTATTATCATAACCTAATTATTTATATAAAAATGCATTTTCATATAAAACATATCAATATAGTGACATCAAAGAATATAAATTTATAAATGTTTATAAACTTGTAAAAATAAATACAAAACATCGAATATCGGAAGAGAGATGAAGAGTAAACAAATCAATAAACGCTTTTACATATTTATAATCAAATAGTAAGGCGTGAATGAACAAGTTAATGTAATAACTGTGTGCTTAGATTAGGAGCACGTTTTTTTTTGGGATATTCTAGGGTGCTGTATATTTGCGAGCAAATATCACTACGAATAAACACATAATATATATTACTACATCATTATTTATAACGCTGTTTATACAAAGCACGTGACTAAGTATGGTGAAACCGTGATTTTTTCATATAATTACGTCCATGAATTATAGAGTCGCATTATATGCTGCAACGTAAGCTCATGTGACAATTATATAAAATGGTATACTTTTACAGTTTTGCACTAGCCAAGGCCGCAGATGTCTGCTTCAGTACAAATTTACCGTAATTGGTGGTGACGTACACAAATTAAATGATAATGCAATCTATATCACTCGGGGAGTTGCACGCAGAATTGAATTATCTCATGTCCAGCATATCCGTTTGTTACTCAAAATTAGATAACTCAGAACTGGTTTCAGGAGCATTAATGATGTTACTGTACGTAAATGTTAATATGAATATTGTGTTATTCAGCTTTGTTTTTTTATTTTTTTGCTTTTTCGTTTTAAAATACACAAAACGAATGAGAAGTTTAAAGTTCCTCATTTTCTTTTTCCAAAGAATAAAGAAAAGCACAATGAATTGTGCTCCAACAATGCAGTTTCCCACTGTGAGTTGCGGTTATGTAAAGTCGGAAATATTTGATTATTTAACTTCTTTGACGTCCACTAAGTAGTAAATAAAATAACTTGATTGTTAAAAATGAAAATAACGCGGTAAATATGTAAATGAAAATTTGCGATTTCATTAAACGCAGAGCTGGTTAAGCATCCAGGATTTAAAAACAACCATTTACGTGGAGTGTGTGCTTGTTTAAAATAGCCGGAACTGTACAAATTATTTGCATGTTTTCGTTTACTTATCCGCTTAAAGCAGTTTAACGCAAACGAACCATTTCATATGAAATATTTTCATGGAATTTGAAAGTCACACATATTTTTTCCGTTGGAGTACTAATCAATTACAACTACTACCGCGGACAGCACTTTTCATAGAAATCTTTTTATATGAATCCAGTAAGTTCTTTATGAATAATTTAAATATTTACTGCTGCATACGATTCTTATTTATTTACTAGTCTTTTATATCTTCTTTTTTTTTTACCTTGGAAATAAAACAGATAATTAGGTGCACATTTCGTGTGGGTTCTTCTAAAGCAGTTTGATCTGGATTGCGACTCTCCAATACAGGTTGATTTCATCTACGCTGAATAATGTCAGTTCTACTTGTAAAATTAGTTCACATCATACAATAGCAGGTTGAATATGAGATTAACGTTGTACGAACAGCTGTGCCTATCCGCTGCAGTAGTTCTAAAGTCTTAGGTCAGTATTTCACTAAGGAAAAATAAGTTCTTTATACACTACTAATATTCCGTGCGTGACAAGTCCTCATGTTGGACGAAATTATACGATGTTTTTATTTTCAACATATTTTTACTTTGATTGGAATCAGTTATTTTCAGTCTTCATATAATAATTATTAATTGTCTTTTAAATTTTATATTGTACCACTCGTTATAAAAATGTGTCTTGATTTCTTCATTATATTCAGTTTTTGCACTCATAGATTTTTTCTTATCGTGAATAGCAACCGTTTTGTTAAGTTGGATCAGCAAATAAAATGCTATGAACTTATATAGAACCATTTAACTTCGTAGTGGTTCATTTTTGTCTAGACGTAATTTTGAATACAATCCATATATGTAGACGTCAGCCCGGAACATGATTTGGGTGGCCACGTAGTAAATTTGATCATATTGTGCCTCTCGGCGTTTGAATCAGCGTGCGGTCTATCGCGCAGAGTGCACATACCCTGTAAACAATGATATGTAGCCAGCATTTAGACGTTTCACGCAGAGCACAATATATGCTACAATTTACGTGGACCGTATTCAGACTGTGCTCGCCAGCGCCACCTATACACATATAATTGCTAGGCACACTGATGCATTGTTGTGGTTGATAGGTGTTTAACGCACGTGGCAGGCCGATAATTTCCTCAGCCACGTTTAACCTCCTTAATGGGTTTAATGTGGTTATACGAGCGGCCGATGCGTGGTTTCAGTGCACATAACATCGCCAGATAGTTGTTGTTGGCGGAAATTTTCGATTAAATATTCAGTTACGTTTGATTAAATATTTAATTCTGGCACAGTGTTTTGTGACGTATATTCATATCGGTCATTAATGCCTAATTAATTTAGTTTTAAGAAGTATGATCTTATCGCTTGTAAAATAATAAATCAATTTATTGAGGTTTGAAAATATTTTTCGTTCGACAGTCTTGTATTAGTATTCTTCGTAGTAGGTATAAAATTTAAGTTCGTCAGCTGTCTATCGTATATCCGCTTTATCACTATAAAGCAATATTCGTTATATAGAAGTTCTAATAGTCAAAACAAAGCCGAATAGCTGACTGGTTCAAAGAAATCTCGTACCAACTAATTAACGTTTTAAGCGCTCCTGCCCTTCTTATGTTTCAGCAGTCAACGAACTGAATCGCCTTTGAATTGCCTTCATTAATTTTAACAGAAATTGTCGGAGCCTAGCTCGTCCGATAAACTTGTAAAGGCTATGACACGCTCTAAATTTTGTAAAATGTGCCTTTGAAACTGTCTACGATGGAATACAGAACATGCCAGTGTTAAAGCAAAATGACAAAGTGTACAGTTATCAATCAGACTATAGATTTATTAGAAATAGAAAGCCATTGTCTCTGCCAGACTATTAACTCAGTTAAATAGTTGGAATCTGAATAGGTATTAATAGATAAAAATACTTTCCAATACTATAGATTATTAAAGTTCTTATAGTTTATAACTTTTATATGGAATTTGCTTCGCATATTGTCGATACAATAACATAAATCTGTTTTTCGCGTCCATTAAATATGTGTTTTCGTACCTGTACTAGTAAGTACCTACATGGCATGTAAAAATTATGGATCGAGTTCTTTTACACACGTACAAAGCACTTGAATAATATGTGTTCAAATCTTATCTAACTAGAGGTTGGCCAAAGGCGAACATGTATTTAAGTTGACCTACTTCGCGTAATAAAGATGAAAAGATTAAAAGTACAAAAATGTTTCTACCGCGTTCGTGGCAATATTTCATACCAACCTCTACTTTGTGAGTGTAAAAACTATTACCACGAACGTGAAAACTTTAACAATCCAGTGAAAACGCCTGGACGTTATCGATGTAGTATGTTACTTATAAACGTATACAATTAATATTTATGAACAACCCATGCATCGACGTGTAGAAAATTACGGTTAATAGTCCATACTTTTATTTTTATTAAACAAAATATAATAGCTCTAATACTCATGTCGCAAATCGGAATGTCATACTGCCTATGGTTATTGTAATTGAACCAACTTTACTCACTAGTTCATTTTGTTTTTGTGATGTAATTTATACAATGAACTTATGAAACAGATCTGTACTGGGAAATTAAACGGCAACCTGGAAATAAATACGGGGGAATAATGGCTCATTATAATAGAATATACGTTGGCATCGAAGGCTTTTTATGCCGCTTTTAAATTTATCTAAAAAATGTGTTTTATACTTGGGAATTTCATAGCCCATTGGGCGTATAACGGGTTTGTCGTGATGTAGACAATAGTACCTATAGCTCCGTCTGGAGGCAGGATAAACGAAATCGATTTGGCTCTAAAGGCAAAACTTTTAATTGGATGATTGCAAAGTAGAGCGAAGAACAATTAGATTTTTTTAACATTTAAGGGTGTATTTATACTGAGTTTAATTTACATGCTATGCATTATATTGTTTAAATTTTAATTTGTCGTTTGTATCATCTAATTACACCGAATTAACTAACTGTCTTTATTCTTCATGAATAAAACTATTACAATATTGGAAAGACATCACGGATACTTATAAAGTTACATTAACATGGGCGAGGCTTTACGAACATTTGCATTCCCCGCGCGTGTCAACCTTCACGTACCTTAAGGCGGTTTCGGAACAGTTTTACAGACAATAACGCCGAAATTTCCGCTACCAGAAAGTTGTTTCTTATAACTATAAATTGAATAATATAGAAACTGGCACAAATCAAATCTTAACTTATATTTATTTGGTATTCATTCCGGTGAGTAAGAATGATGTTAAATATGTAAAGGTGTACAGTGACCCCACGAAACGACACTTTAATTGGAGTTTTACTTACAGATTGTGGTGATTAGCTTTGTTTTACTTATTCTAATTTAACTATCGTCGTTCCGATACCCAGGCACCTAATTGGATTGTTTTGATTTTCTATAAATGTTGACTTAATATTTTTACAAACAGTAATAAATATTTGTATAAAGGTTGACTGGTAGAAAATTTCTTCGGCATTAAGTCCTCCTTTATTCTCTTTGTATATAAAGTGTAATAAATAAATAAATTTAAAAATAATAAAATTCTACAGACAATGAAGTTTGAAATATTTGAATTACACCACCGAATTTTGACGATACTGTACAAAAAAATCACTTAATTGAGAAGGGTATTATGAATTTTCACAGTAAAGTATTTAGCAAATTTTAAAATTTTGCTACCTTACATAATTAGATTTTTATTTATACCACCTAACACGTTCAGAGTACCTCTTTTAAAATGAATAGATTCTAGCAGGGTGACTGGCCGGCTATTGAAATTGTGAATACCGGCACTTAGTATGAATGCCTTGTACTTAATTCCTGCTTAATTGCATTGACGCGACGCACAGTAGCTTTCATAGACATAAACCGTTTAAAATTGTATTGTTCTTTTCTTATATTTTACTATTAGTATAGAATACCTTACTAGTTCATATTATAATATCCGCATTTTAAAGTGCGCGAAAGTTTTGTGAGTCACATTTATAATTAATTTCACTTATTGCATAGTCATGGTTTCTAGGCCTAGTGTTAGCGCATATGGTCTATGGAAGTAGAGGTCTTGGGTTCAATTACCAGGTTAGATATTTTATAGGTTTTCTAACACAGTTTTCCCTGTAAAATATTCTCCGGAAGAGGTCGATGTCAAGAAGGCGATCGGTTGAAAACTAAAATCAAAAATCGAAAAAACGTGTCGCGCCATACCCACGTTGAGAACGAAGGCAGGTGGAAAAAGGAAGACTGTTGCATTTCCTATATTATAAAACTCGATTTTCACTGTGGTGCACCGTGCGACCGACAAATTGCATCGTTTATTCACGAAGTTATGAAATGATAGGGAAATTTTACGAAATCAACGCGTTTCCCCTTCAGTGAAGTTATATTATTAATAAAAAATCTTATCGACGTAAAAAGAAAAACACTTTTGTGTATATTATTTTTCTAATATTTGGATGCGATTTGAGTTGGATATGATAGATAAGCCGTTCGTACATTAATTCAATACGTAATATAGACGATAACTTAGATTCTGATGTATACAAAAAAATGTTTACTACTTAAGTTAATACAGGGTCGTTTTGACATCGCGTTACTAAATGAAACCAATTTTCTTGAGATAAAATTTTACGATAAATACTCGAACGGTAGATGTAAAAAAAAGTGTAGGTTTCCAACTATAAGAGAATATGTCGCAGCGGCAACATCATACTTTGTACTCACTCACACGGCATAATATTCCCAATAAGCTACAAAATCTAAAAAAAAAGTGAAAAAATAAAACGAGAAATTTTAGTAAACAATATTCGTTATTCGTGGTGATTTTGGCACAACGCTAGCAGAGGTAAAGAGGAGAATGTGTTTTTTTTTTAGTTGTTTTTTTTTTTATTTACATCAAATGGTTTATGGAATATCAGTGGTGAAGCGTCCATACAATCCGATTCCTACCGGCTTCTTTTAGGTTTATTTACGTTTGTCTTAGTTCTTGTTTTCTGTAAAACTGGCCGCGATGTGTTAACTAAGGCAGTTTTTTTTTTGCTTCGGGTTACGTTATGAAATATTTCACCCATCGCCACTTTGGAATATAGCATACTCTCTCCACCCAATAAGATAGTCGTTCAGTCGGAGCATGCAGCGGGCGGGGCGGTCATTTCAAGCGGTATTGAACATACACATTAATCTAGGGGTGTTTTCTGATGAGTGTACTACGTTCAGTGTTCATTAATCTCTATGCATACTTAATATGCTTTCAAAACGTGCCGCGGTAAACTCTAACGATACGTTTATATCTAATATACGCTTAAGTTGTTTAAAATTAAATTCTTTCGAATTTATGGTACGGGAGCGTGAACTAGAGGTCGTAGGTTAGAATTCCAAGGACGGATACTTAGATCGTTTTTCCAACAACAATCGACTCGTTAATGTCAGTCCGTCGTAAAGACTTCGTTTAATCGTTTCATCAGCTTAAAAGAGTGCGTCACCCCGATCGTAGACTAGAGTGGTAGAATAGGCCAGATAGGAGAAAGAGAGTCGAATGAACATTCACGACTATCTCTCCTGATTAGAAACAATAATAATTGTTTAATCAGAATCTGGGAGATCGTCATAAGGCAATCTGACATAACAAGCTTATAAACAATAAAACAATTGTTATAAGATATTGAATGGTTTCGATATTTTTCCAAATAAGAACATGTTTAGATTTATCCTTCGATTTTTTGTAACGTATCATGTCTCTATGCATAACAACGCGGGCGCATCAAATATTTGTATACATATTTATTATGAATTTGTGTGAATATATTCTCAAAACGCTGTTTAAAATGAATGTAAATAGCAAAATACCGTCGGTATCGTGTGGAGGGAAAAACAAAAATTTTAACCATTTTAATCTATGGCCGTGTGTTTACATTCCGTCGTCCATTGTAAAAGTTATCAACACTGTATTCACTTTTGAAAGCGAAACAGACACAAGGAACTTTTTGGGTTAATTCACAGAGCTGAAAACACTGAAAACAATGTCTATTGTTTGAAAATTCAGCTTGATATTTTACACGAATTTACTGAAAATTTTAGTACAATACGTTAATTTTATTTTATTTCACATGTTTGGCTTTAAGGATAAGTTGAATAATTAAGAGTTATGAACGGGAAACGAACCACTTGTTGAAATTATTCGCGGTTTTTATTTCGAACCTCAATATCTGCTTGTTTTGTTATTTATATTTGACAATATTTTATTGGGTATATTTCTTAACGGTGCCCCTAAAAAATCATGAGTGTGACATATTCTCGTGAATCACACTCTAAAACGTATCGCTATTTTAATTAATTATCGTTATTACACATAGTCTGTAGTGTCACTCAGCTGTCCTCTCTCATATCGGTCGTAAACCACCTCTCGCGGACTGAAGCGAATCGCATTTAGGTTTTTCAGTAATTATATGAATTTATTCTGTTGATATTTTAATTAGTTTTCGTGATTGATTACAGGCCATCTACGACATGCTTGGTGCTTGCTCAAGTAACCGACCCGCCGACTCCGCCGAAGAGCGCGCCAAGAACATCTTCGCCAAGATGGACGAGAACAATGACGGGCAGCTGACGCAAGAGGAGTTCCTCAAAGGGTGTCTGCAGGACGAGGAGCTGTCGAAAATGCTTGCGCCTTAAACGGGCAGCAGGACACGCGTTACTATGGTCCGGTCTCATAACACTACTCACAAACCCATATAACCCGACGGCGGAAGCGCTGCCCACACGACATCACACTACATTCACTCTCGCCCCTCCCACATAAAACAACGCGACTGTAAATAATTTCAACAACAAACATTTCCCCTATCTAAACTTTCATACAAAGTTATCAATACATTTTGAATTATTGGTTGTTTTGGCAACTCTCTTTGGATGTCTATTTATAGATCGGATCAAAAATAATTTGCCTAGGATTTAGTATAAATAGATTACGTTGCTGTCGTGTGGCGCGGCATGAATAAATGTGTGACCGCGATCATTGGCACAGTGTTTGCGCGTTAACGTCGCGATCCGCTCGAGTGCAGCGCACCCTACATTTAGTTCCCAAACATCCGATCTAAATATGAATTGGAAATCCTCTTTAATGCATTTTCACCAATCGGCTAACGGCATTTGAATGTTTGATCAATACTCTTAGCTTCCGGCAAACTCACCGTTCTAAAAACAGCTGCGGCCCGTCGCGGTGTCAGCGGCGCGGCGCGGCCACGGCGCCTCTCCCGGCGCGCTACGTCGACGCGGACGCGGACGCGAACGCGATATTCACAAACGAAACTTTACCCCGACACGCACCTTTTATCGATGTGTAAAAAAGTATTATAAAATTAAGCTACTATCGATGTAACGAACTTGACGTCAATGAATTCTCGTGTAATGATATAAATGTCCATTCCTATTGATAAATATTTATTAATTACGTATATTCAACATTAAATTATTTTCGCTGTCGGATTGTCCGCTTCACATTCAATATGCTCCAACCGTTTACGTTTATGAGGACACACATCCAAAGAAGCTCAGCCCACCCGATACATTATCTTATTCTGTCCGATGACATATTAATATAATATTGCACGGTATAATCTAGTCAATCTTAAAATTTTACTATTAAGGCATAAATTAGAGTAGCGATTTGTGAACAGAATCGGTCAGATTGACCTGTGTACAGTGTACACTGGCGTGTGCAGTGCCGCGAACACTGCGTCTTCGGCAACAAGATACGGAGTGTAGAGAACAAGCTGACCTGTTCTGTCGCGTCGAGATGATTTGTGTAAAAATAACCGTAATGTTTTCCATGGTTATAGTGAACTTTAATATAATTTCTGTGGTATCGGTGTTGTTTATAATATATCTCGTCAGGGATCTTCACTCGGAATAGTTCTATAATATTATGAACTTGTCTTGGCTTGTTCTTTGTATTAATCGCTTCGAATGATTTTTACGTTATGAACTACTAGAGCGTCTTGTATAGGTGATGCACATTAATTCTAGTGTTGTAATACATTCTCAATCGAGTATCGACTTTCCTTCTACTATTATCGATATATGTCTCACATAATTTCCCTACTGTGCCTTCTAGTTCTCAGTGTAAATATTTACTTTTTTTAACGTAAGCTTGCCCTTTCACATTGATATTTTATTTATAATTTGCGTGGAACTTTTGAATCGAACGTGGCCAAAACGGAACCAAAATCTTAGTGTGCCCTAGTCCTGTATGATTTAGAATGTATATTTGTTATCGAGGATATTCAACGTACCGTAAGTTATTATTCATTCACCGTCGTGATTGTGGTGTTTGTGAACGCACTGAAAAGGTCGCAATATTGTCCATTAACTTAGGTTTAATTTACCATTGAATTATGTTTTTGTAATAGTTTTCTGTGCTACAATTATATTATTAATAATATAACATTTTATAAAGTAAGTGTCCGCTGACAGCGCAATGTTTACGCACAATTCTTCTTCATGAACACAAGTAGAAGGTAATTAATCATAAGTTTATCATAAATTCATTCGATAATGGAAACATAACAGCAGCTATTCATGCAAATATAATTTGAGTGATTGGAGACATCTTAAATATCTCGTGTTTAGCCTTTATTTCCGCTTTAGTGCACTGGGAATTAAGTTTCTCATTAATTTATTGTCGATACATTCCACAGTCGATGTGCGTTAAATAGTGTTTAAGTATATTTTCAACTATCTATTTTATGATTATGATAATTGTTTTATATTCTCGTATAATTGTAAGTTAATTTATTTTTGTATATATTATTTTTTAACCATTTCACATTAGGGAAAATACTTCAACAGTAAATCATAAAATGATTCGAATCATGCATTATAAACGTAGGCAAAAGGGATCAATACTGTCCAACTCGAAACTGAAGGTAGCTGGCACAGGGTGTTGTGAACATATCACAAATTGGATGATTTAATTTAAATTTATAAATTGATATCCCATGCATAATTAATGTTTGGAGAACTCGCCATGGGCGACACGACTCGTATGCTTAACAGTATTACCGCTACATATCTATGGAAAATTTAAAACACGTTCGTCAATTATAATGATTTCAGTCATAAAATTAGCTTATTTATTTTAACGCAGTGGTGCACTCGGCACTCCGGTATTCCCTCTGGCCAAATTTCATTGTCATAAATTTTCGATTATTAAAATTAATATTTGATTATGAATTAGTAATCAATAGTGCTATAACATGTAGGGCATGCACGCGCTAGGAACCACTTTGACGCAATATTAAAATTAAAGTCACTCACCTGAAATGACGGGATGCGCGGACCCAACTAACGGCACATCGGATGATACACTCGACTCTTGTATCTTCTTCCGACATCTTGTAAATCTAAATAAAGAAAATTCATCAAAGATAATGGGTCAACAATTTTCACTCACAACACTTAGACTTGGATTATAATTTAGGCAACATTAACTTCATACAAAATGCTGGCAGTATTAGAAGTTTAATGTTATCAGACACCGATTCTTTAGAACAGGTTTTATGATATTCTAACCAAGTCTCCTAAACAACTAAAGTGAGCAAACATTATTACACGTATATTTTCATCAGTATCATCAATATGAAATATTTTGCTGTGGTGTTAGTACGTAGATTGTTCCTAGCGCGTGTGCTATGTGAACGCGATCCTAGCCTACGAGTCAATCTATTCAAAAACTGTTTGAGACGAACAAAACTGCGTTCGAAGCACGTCATGTTTCTTTTGACTAGTAGGATCGATCGAATGTATTCATGCTATTGTAAGAACAGGAAATGTTTCAAAGGTCGCGATTTTTGTCTGGCATGTGTCTCGAAACACCAGTGTTTACACTGAGTGCGCATTCACTTGCTAAAGTACAGTTAAAATCGTAAAGAACTTAACATTTTGAGTACGAACTTTGTACATCTAATAACTTGAATGCAGTTTTGTTTCCGTAGCGTTTCTATTTCATATCTAAGCCTTTAACTTCCACTCTCTGACACACAAATGTTTCAATCTATAAGCACTTCAGCACTGAAACGTAGTGATTTCTCCTACCATTTTGCTTCATATTACGAGTAATATTGATGTTGATATAAATGTAGCTCTTGCGTACGTGCCATTTGAATTTAGTTTTGTATACAATCTTGATTAAAAATATTGTACGGCTTCGGTGCGTCTATGTTTCTACTAACATACGATAATGCCGATGTTGTGTTTTGATTGCAACGTATTAGTTGGTAAGCAAGGAATAGCGAAGTACAAGCATAGACGGAGATGATAGCCTTTATATGTTTATATCGGATTTGTATTTAATTTTTTATTTAATCAATGTGACATAATTCTTCATGGTCTCAAACTCTTTGTTATGTAAAGGCACTACTCTGTCTTCAATTAAAAATTAACAAGGTTCGTATAATGAAGCCTACATTACGAGGTACGTATATTATATAGGCAAATATGAATGCACTCGGTGCAATATTCCGTTCGCACAGATTATAAAGCCGTTATTTACATCGTAAAATATTTTAGTTCGCGAATGTCTTACGTACTTGACCTTAGTAGCATCAAAATGGTAATTTGTTTCAAAATGTAGCCCGGTGTGGTTATCGTTAAGTCTAGACGATGTAGTTACTTTGATAAATACTTATCAACATTCGGCGACACTTCTCATTCAGTGTTTTTTGCGTCACCGAGGAGCGTGGATTATTTGTTTTAAATCTCGGTTAGTGTGTTCTTATTTATTTGAATATTATTTGGTAGTATTACTTGCGCAATATTTATGTGATATTACATTTAAAACATTGTATTTTTTCATATTAAATTAACAAATTAAAAATTAATAATGAATCCGGACAGAGAGATGGAACCGTTACTCATTATTTTTGTGTGCCATACATTTATTTAAAATTATAAGTTTTTAATTTCGGACAGAGTGGTGGTTTAATTTTTTTTATTATAATTTAATGTTAAGTAGTCCATACTATTTATTGTTAGTGAGCTTTCAGCACAAATAATTTGTTCGCCATATAATTGTTTCTATAGTACATGTTTCTAGCTATAGGATATACTTTTAAGATAATGTGTAACTAGCTGCGATAGATGCACAAAAATATTTAGAAGGAAATATTCCATTTTGAATATAATATCTGATCCCGTAGTGTTTATCGAGATTCGATTGCATTTAGTTTGTGCACATTAATGTTAAGCGATTAAGGAGTCTCAAACATTGTGAATCGGTTTGTTTTTTTGTCCGTGGGTCTCTGTCGCATATAACGTCTTGACAAAACTGTGACGTTCCCGATTGTGTACGTAGCGGCGTGTACAGAGTGTACAGTGTACTGTGTCCATTGAGCGGCGCGCATCTGACACGCGACCGCACGCGCACCGACGCGCCGCCCTCTACGCTCCGCTACAACTCGACAATCTCGAAGTCTGAGTAAAAACAATTTTTTTAAAAGTATATACAGTGCATAGTATACTCATTAACTACAGGTAAAATTAAGATGGTAAAACTCGCGTTTATTTAAATGTACGGGCGTCTCCTCTGGCGCGTCATTAGTATTTATAAATAGATAGGCACATGTAATAGATGGAAGTAACCACGATGTCCCCTAAAGTCTATGTTGTATTTCTAAGAATACATAATATTTTAATTATTCACATTTTGGCTATTCATGTATAATATACAAATTACAAAAATAGTTCATAATTGTTTGTCTCGTTATTTTTAATTTTGATTTTTAATTTTTGAACATTAGCCGATATTTTTTTGCTTCCAAACATTGCTGAAGATCGTACATTATGGGTGGGGGGACTTTTGTAAAATCAAATTATCCAGTATCCACCCATAACATAAGATCAGACGATCCATTCCTTCATTATAACATTGCTCTTATTCAATTAAAATAACAATCAATATCAGCTGAAAATAAAAGCTGAACGTTAATTGAAAATGAGCCATTTTACCCTTTTTTATTTTTAAATTTTATTAGCAATCATAAAAGGTGAATTACTCGTCTGAACGATTACGAGCCAATGCTACAATTTAACCCAAACAATGCAATGACGTCAGTTCCATAAAGGTAACATAAAGTAGGTCATTCTCATGTTTTGTTTATGGCACGAATAGTTTCAGTAGTCATACGCAGTTATTTTCTTTTACGAATCCATTGAACGTGTGTTGATAATAATTGATATTTTCTAGGGCACAAGACTTGAGCAACTAAAAGCGAACAGGTTGTGTTAAACATTGTAGCGTCCTTCTCGAATAAAAACTTTAATAAGAAAAAACACCAAAATGGGTAAACAAAATAGCAAACTAAAACCAGAGGTCTTAGAAGATCTGAAGCAAAACACTGAGTTTTCAGGTAAAATGTGTTTCATTGGCACTAATATTTCATTAATAACATCATATTACCATTTCACATATAAGCGATAGTAATATTATAACGAATTGCACTTGAAATTAACTGCTACGGAATTACCATTTTATGTAAAACGAGGGAGCCGTACCATGTTTCGAATCTTCATTTTGTGATTGTACATGTAATAAGCAACTCTATATTCATCATTCGCGCGTTACATAAACTTTCAGATGCCGAAATACAGGAATGGTACAAAGGATTTTTAAAAGATTGTCCAAGTGGACATCTGTCTGTAGAGGAATTTAAGAAAATATACGGGAATTTCTTCCCGTACGGGGATGCAAGTAAGGTATTGTATCGGAACCATTACAATATTTCAATTTCAGGACCCCTTTATTCAGTCGTAACGCCATCTATTCGAGGGCTTGTATAACAATTCAGTGTGGAGTGCAGCTCAATGCATCCTTTTACCAAACGGACGTGTACACTTGTACTGTCCTCGTAAATTGCACCTGCCATCTATTGAATGAAAGCTTAATGTTGTATTCGAAAAGTAAACAACAAGCGTGAACAGTTCCATTACAAACAATCATATACAGACAGTCCAGCAGATGTCGCAATTGCAGAATTTTTGTACAATCGCGTTCACCAATGTGAAATAAACGAGCATTGCAATAGCACTAATTTAAAAACTCACTGAAAGTAACGTGTGACGTATCTTGTTGCGTTGTGATTGTAAAATATTATGATGAATTATCGCGACGCGACTTACAACCAGTATATTCATTTCATGTAATGTAAAGTAATAACCACAAGAGACGCCACACAATCGTCGCTAAAGTTAAGACCATAAAAGTAATTATTGATCCAAAGTGAACTTAAAAATCAGAAAACGGGCCTAACGTTCAGTTTCTTAAAGACTGATCAAAGAAAAATAAAATAGAAATAAGCAGTCAAATCTCTTCTTAAGTTTTCTTTTGTGTTGTTAATAGCAAAATATAACTGCTTTGGTTTGATCCTATTAGATGTCAGACCAGTTAAAATATATTACAGAATCGCATATTGAGTTTCTAAAACGATTATTAAGCAGTGTTATCATGTCAAAGGCTTTGTCAACAAATTAGTGCCCATCAGCGAATCAATTGTGAAGGGTAAATTGATGGAATTTAAATGTTTATAATCTATACTAATATATAAATCTGAATAGTTAGAATGCTACATTACTTCTGAGTGCTGTAAGATATTTTCCCAGAAAGTATTCACGCGAGTGGAGCCATAGGCCAAAGCAATTATATTTCTTAAACACGGCTGTAAAGAAACAGTGGTGATGTAATTAAATTGACCACAAATTAGTCAAGTTTTTCTCTGAATGACGTTTTAGAAACCTAAATTGCTTCGACAGCTCTACTAACAGAAATTTTAATTGAACAAAACTTTGATCAGCCATACGACTGTAACTGTTATTGAAGAAACTGGTTGTTACTTCCTAAATAACACGTGGAGTTAGCAAAAAATAATAATCAATAATGTACCTTATGCAGTTCGCAGAACACGTGTTTTCGAACGTTCGACGCGAACGGCGACGGCACGATAGATTTTCGGGAGTTCCTGTGTGCGCTGAGCGTGACGTCACGCGGCAAGCTCGAACAGAAGCTGAAGTGGGCCTTCTCCATGTACGACCTCGACGGCAACGGGTACATATCCCGGCAGGAGATGCTCGAGATTGTTACTGTGAGTATATAATTTATTTATTAAAAAAAGTACAGTTGTCCTTATGAATTAAAATATGTCTGTCATAGGACAACAATTAAGACAAAGTCTGTTCCTACATTGGGCACTGCCTGTATTACAGGCGAATATATGTTCGGGGTAAGATAAATTAAAATAAATTATTACGTATTAAAATATATTGGCCCTCAGCCTCGATACCCGGTCTGGTAATGTAATTGTTTTTGTTGATCAGGTTTACTATAATATCTGGAATTGTGACTAGTATATACATATTGATATTCATCTAAATATATTGGTATTTATTTAAACATATTGGGCTCGCTTGTCGCCAAGATGCAACCTGTCTTGGCTGGCTGTATACCTATACTCTCTACCTGCTCTGAAAGAGGAAAGTTTATTTTTTCCGATTAAAGGGATAAAAGTGGTTGAATGAGCCATAAACCTCTTATGCATACAATCTTCAATATTTATTTAAAAAAATAACTTTATAGGTAACCTATATAAAAATTAAATTATGAAATGAAAATCTCAATGTATGATCAGTTACATCCATTTTTGCGCCAGACGGTCAAGTTCATGTCTGTAATTAAATACATAATTATTTTCATGGAAAGAAATATGATAAGATTGGAGACTACTTCAGAACTCCTAAGGGCGATTGTCACGCTAAAATGTTACTCTCCTATTATTGATTGGCATTATTGAGCGATGTTTTACCGTATACCCTTCGTTACGGTGTTATCCAAATTAATCAAGAAAACGACTAATCTTTTAACACTATAAATTTTCCCTGAGGGAAGCAAATAAGTTTTAGGAAAAAAGGCCATTTCGAAAGCCTTCGAAACTCTTTTATATACTGATTTAAATTTAAGTAAGGCGGCGATATCCTAGTTGGTTGTGGAACAGACTGCCGAGACGAATGTCCGCAGATTCAAATCTCAAGTAAACACATCTCTGACTTTTCTAAAAAACGTGTGTTTTTTTCGTGAATTATCGCTTGCTTGAACGGTGAAGGAAAACATCGCGAGGAAACCTCCATGCCTGAGGAGTTCTTAATAGGAATTTCGAAGGTGTGTGAAATCTACCAATCCGCACTAGGCCAGCGTTGTGGACTAAGGCCTAATCGCTCTCAGTAGTAGAGGAGGCCCGTGCCCAGCAGTGGGGCAGTATATAATACAGGGGTGGTATTATTATTATTATTATATATACTGATTTATATGGAATTATAAATTGATGACACAATACCATACATTCCAGGCGATCTACAAAATGGTCGGATCAGTGATGAAGATGCCGGAAGACGAGTCGACACCGGAAAAGAGGACGGACAAAATATTCCGGCAGATGGACCGGAACAAGGACGGGAAGCTCTCCCTGGAGGAGTTCATAGAGGGCGCCAAGAGTGACCCCTCAATTGTCCGGCTGCTCCAGTGTGACCCACAGTCGCAGTGATACCCTAAATATTAATGTCTTTATGAACCACTCTTATCCACACGTCTAAGTATGAACCTATTGTAATATATCACCCTTATTACTGTGCTTGTAAGAGCTAGTGCGCGTTGTAAGCGTTGGTTGCACAAATCATCCATTATGGACGTACGTCTTGATGCTTGATGCTTGATCGGATTGTTATGAGTTTGTGTAATGGCCGAGTGTTGTATTTGAACGAAATGTTTATAATCCCAATGTGTTTATCCGTATTTTTTTTTTATTTGTGTACGTCAAAATTAATGTTAAACTTTTGTTTGTCAACGATCGTGATATCGGGCTGTGAAAAGATTAGTGTAAAATTTTATTAAACGGCACGTTGTTTATTTCGAGACGTTAAACCTTACACTCACGATCGCGTTGATGTAATATTGGATTGTTATGAGATCTGATTGTTTTGTGTTTTAAATTATGAATCTTATGAATAAATATATATATACAAGACCAGTACGGTTAACATAGTGATTTGAACGAATATAATGTAATTGCAAATATGTAAATTCTAGATTATAACTATGTTAACATCTTAAATGTTAGCAATCTTAAATGTTAGCAATTAGATGATGCATATTTGATTAATGAATCTGTATAAGCGCTGGTCTGTGTAAAATATTTATCGGATGTAATTATTTGAGCGAATCAAGCATCAGGACAATGTGTGCGGCCATGTTGTTTATAGTGTTTAAATATCTTCCCCGTATCTAGGTAGGTAATACACACCGTTTCTACCCATCGCGGTATCTGCTTCCGTATAAGCGGGCTGCTGGCCTCTATTCCAATAGTTTGTAAAATGTGTATTGTCTAACCATTTTAGACTTTAATATTAGCTTATTTTTTATAGTAATTTAAAACGTCGTACCTATTACAGAAGGTTGCCTTTACCATCAGTCTCGATTATTTAACGCATTAGGTTAGTGAGTTCGAAGCGAATTAGCAACAACACGCTAAACAGATCCGTTTTTTTTTTTGTAGAACAAAGTCTTTCCAGTAACGTTATGTATTTTATTAAATAATATGTATGGACGTACCAGTGAAATGATTGTTTAGAATATCTTCCATATTCGATAGTGCATATATTGCAATGCTGGATTGTTTCGCTTCCATTAAGGATCCTAGCCCGGCCTCAGCCCGCTTGTATCGCATCCAATGTTTTATTATACTGACTTGTATCTCTGTAATAATGTACCTTTGCATGAAATGTTCGAATTTGATATATCAATTGTCACGTGGGTGTGATATGGGATTGTAGGAATCACTGGCTCGTATGTGACCGTATTGATACTGATTCAAATTATCTCGTAATGCAACCATTGATCTTACATTTTAAATTATATATGTGTCTATGGACCTTATACTTTAGATAGTCTCATTCAATAGACAAGTTAGCGTAGTACAGCTGTGCTCTTCTATTTCCGCTCTATAACTATGTGATGTACGATTTTTTAAATTGAACTGTATCATCATGTGCTTAGTGCCTAATGTACATTGCAATGAGTTTTTTTAAACTCGCTGCTGCTCAAAATAATTATATCATTGATAACATTCGTCCTGCCAAGGCTACAATAGTGTTGAAGTTTATGATATACAGTAAAAATGTTCAAATAAATATTCATGCAAGCTTAAGTATCCCATGGCAGAAACGTGTTTTTACAGTTTTTGCTACATTAAATTGCATTTGCAATATCCATTTTTTTAAATAATATACAAATAAAGCTTTGATAAACAGGTCGTTGTCCCCGCAATTTTGTATTTGGAATTGTTAATGTATTAGTTTGCATAAGTTGACATGTAGATGTCGCTGTTTGTGAAGGCGGCGCATGCGCGGACGGGCACTGGGCATATGTATTGTGAAGACAGATTGGTTGTGCCGCTGTCTTGGCACTGCTAGCTCCCAAATCCATGCTAGTCACGTGCACCTGTGCACGATCATGTACAAAACTTCATACATACCTTAATTTTATTATATAACCCGTTTATGTATTGTATTTACGCTAGCATTGTAAAGACAGCATATACATAGCACAATTATGAAGACAATTTACGCAACAAACGATACTGACAAATATGATAATATACAAATATATTAATTTATATTATTAAAAAAAAATATTTATGCTGATCTATTCGCGTAGCTGATATTATTAAGGTTTAGTTTTAATGAATGAGGAAAAAAAAAAACAAAAAAATAACCATAATTTTAGTCCTGAGTCAGCCTAAGTATTATTCGATTATTTTATTATAAAATGATTTGTAAGGGATTTTAAGTACGGTTTAGTATAAAATGTAATATTTGGCGGTAGTCAGGACTTGCAGTATTCGACGGTTTACAATAGATTCCGCGCGTAGCCGTGTTGGGGCCGCCGCAGCGAGCGAGGTACGGGCATGGTTCGAAAAAAGCGCGTCGACTCGATTCCACTTTCACTACGATTGTGTAAATTCGATTTTGACTCTAATCTTTAAGCTTCCTTAATTTTATAACGAACAAAGGACGTTTGCGTCCACATAGTTAAGCCAAGAATAGTTTTAGTTTCAACCATGCGGTCGCTTTGAGTATTATACAAAATAAAAGCGACTGAACGATTTAACACTTTTAAATTTATACTCATTTTGTTAGCTTTTAATTTTTGGTCGATATCGAAGACTATTCGATATAACTATAGTATCGATAAAATATCGCAACCTGTACGCTTCCTGCAAACGCCCCTTACGATTCGCTTAGATGCTTTGACTGAACTAATCTTCCCGTTAAAATGTCGCCTTTGATTAACCACATTTATACTTATCGATTTTAAGATATATTAAGGTATATTGGAACATTGTTTGTAATAATTTTTAACTATTTATACGGCATCAATATAACATTTATTGACTCTCGTACAATATATTACGTGTATAAATATACTGCTAGCTTTGTGGTGTCGTTGGTTGACTATAATAAGGTTCTATTTTACTATATGACTTGCTAAGAATTCTTCGACATACGTACAATCTATTAATGTAGAATCTCGTTGATGTCATGTCATATTGCAAGTAACATGGAACCTTTTCATACTCGGCCACGGATCAGTAAATTTACCGCACACTATTTGCAAATGCATCATGTTCGTATATTGTTTATATTAACGATACACGTGCGGATCTTTTGAGTTTAATTTTAATTCAATATAAACAGATTTTCAAATATGTCATTAATTTGAAATTATAACGGTAATTTTAGGCATGACTATTATGATTTATTTTTTAAATGTTGACACAGAAAATCAATGTTATTACTGATCGACACATATTGTAGTATTGATGTTTCAAATGATTGTTGTGGCTATAACCGATTCTTCCATCGACTATACGTCTTCATACTTGGCACGGCTAGATTCGCGTGTTGTTTGCAAGCAGTGGTTCGTGTAACAGTATATTTCGTGCGCAGTACTATCCATATAATCTCGAAACATGTTGTATTTCAATGTAATTTTTAACTAACGCATTCAAGTGTTTTGCATAAAATTATTTTACACTAAGCTTTTTTTTACTAATACTAATATTATATTTGTAAGCACGCTATGACTTCATTCACTATTTTAATTTTACTTAATGGCTTTATATCATTGTATTATGGATGAATCCTCAATTTTTTTATTATAAAATATAAAAATAATTTATCGATATTTTATTTCGCTTCACTATTTTAGCTTGGTTGTTTAATGTACGGAATATTTAATCAAATGCACAATCATCTCCATATTTCGCACAATTCATTCGTCGTATCGCTTCAGTGTTTTGGCATTATGGTATTTATTGTGGAATTGACGAACTTGATACGTCGTTTTTCTGAGTACAAGTTACATTTTATGGTAGATTTTATTATAGTCGCTGTATATTTTTAGTGTTTGTGATGTGAAAATTCCATCGATAATTATTATCTTTAACATATACGAAACCTGGGTTTATACATTTTTAGCTGTGTCCGTGTGTCATACTGGACGTATGTTTCGCGAGTCAGTGCCGCGAACAAAAATTTACAGTGTTATTGGTAGGGTTCATATTGCCTTGGTCGCGCACGGTATCACAGTAATGTGCGGTCTGATTAATTAACATAACATAGTTCAGATTACATGCTTAGACTCGCGGAATTGCGCACGCGCCTGTTCTTAGACGGTGTGGACGCGGTAGTCGACGTGCATGGTTTGTGTCAGTTTGACAATGCCATTTTGGAATATTTGTAGGTATTACAATTATACCCTTAACCGTAATAGTTTTAAGTGTTCACCTAATTATAATTTTGTCCCTTTTATCCTAATTTGAATAAGAGACGAAGGACAAGACCTTGATTAGCTAAACACTAAATATATGTATAGGTAAGGGAATTAATAACTAGACACGAACATGAGATATATATAAGGTAATTACTGACACGTTATTGTTTAATTCGCGATACGGAAAGAAGTAACTGCAATTTACAATATAGATAGATACTGCCAAACTGGCCTCATGTGAATAGAGTACAAATCTATTAATTTTTACATGAGACGAAACATAACCTCCGACAAATAAAACAATCATTTAGGTCGTGGATGGAATTTTATAGATTTTTGAATAATGTTGAACCTGTTTAAATTTCCTTTTACTTAAGGTCCTTAGTTGACTCTCGTAGGCAATACTTAACATCGACTTCTAGGCTTAAAGTTCACAACGATCTAAATTCTAAAGCATCATACATAGTGCAGTAGCTTCATAGTTATGTTATATTATCTTAATTTCCTTTTTTGATAAATTTATATTATTATTGTTGTGTATTAATAATTCGATGTAAATTCATGTTACATATCGCTATACTACAATGCTTTGAATATTTATTAAATGTTGTGGTCTAAATTTTCTGCAATAATTCATGATCTAAATTACCTTTAAAAGAAATTGAATATTTTAATAAATCGTTTTGAGATTATTATAAATGTTAGATGTTTGTCAATTTTTTATGATGTAGACCTTTTGTGGTGGCGAGTCATTGCGTAGCGCTAATGACTCGACCACAGTTCTTCAGTGTCGAATTCGGCCGAACAATTATATTAACTGGCATATTCGTTTCGCGTTACTGTATCTTTACCTAGCAGTTTCAACAGGTGCCAGTGTTCACGGCCGAATTTGACTGACGACAATAATGTAGGTAATTACACCAATATATTTCTCGATGTTTCTAAATGCATTTATAATCTGTGACTTCTACTTGGAAACTTTGGCTTGGCATCGCAAAGCTATGTATACATAATGCTACACGCGTACGCAACGCACGTGAGCAATATTATGTAGGCACAGTTAGAAACAGGCTCGGAAACCGAGAAATTGTTTTGGCCACAGTACACAGGGATCTTTTCTTGTCCTTTCGACAGCTGTTGGAGCGATTTCGGAATATTAAAATGATTTCCTCCTATATCCGGTGCAACGGGTTATTGATTTTCCTTTGATGTGCTGTTGATGAGATGCAGTAACTGATTTAAACCAGATATTTTTATAACCGGTTCCGAGTTCTGGACAAATGAAAATTATACGTGTTATTACACTTCCGATTTTCGTAATGCCTTTTTCTTCAACTTAATAGACAAATATTTGCGTACACTATTTGATGATTAACGACGCGCAGGCGTTTTTCAAGAAAGATTACCTGAGTATCAGAGACACTAGGATACAAAATATATGAAAATTTGTCAATAATTAGTTGAATCGATTAAAATATCAGATTTGTGTGAAGATCTCTGAACGTTTAAATACCGACTTTCACGACGCAATAGTTGTAAAAAAAACACATTGTGCGCATCATAAGCGCGCAAGTTGCCAGACAACGTCGCATCCAGTTAGGAGCGGCAACGTCGCCCAACCCCTAACCAAGTCGAGTTATAAAATACAACTTTGCGAATGCTATGGATCCGTAAGAGATTTTGTTATGCTTTGTCATGTCGCACATCAACACAAAAATGATAGAATTTCGTATAGTTGCCGAGAAATATCTACACGATATACGGAATCGAACCGTGTTTAAATCTAAAAACCTATTTTTTATATTTTGGTGATGTGGATACACCCAAAGACCTGTCTAGGTTACTAGAATTCGCGGAAAAAGGATTTTTAATGCATAGTCGGCACCACGTTGGCTTAGAGAGGCTTGTTATAATTACTTTTGCCATATCAATGCCGGCACACAGACGCTTTTTAAAGCATGCCACAGAAATGATAGCTTAGTTTTAGTGACAACTTGGTGTCTACGTTTTCTGGTAATTACATCCTGGATAAATTGTATCAAAACTCAAAGGATAGCGACGGTATAGTATAAAAGTATTAGGTTTATGGTTTAAAATTGGTACTATTGAATTATTTGAATCCATATGATTTGTTCATACCGCTCTATTGGTTTTTATCGCAGATCCCTCCTACAAACTTTAAGTCGTTTATTTTACTGTCTTCCATTGTGTTAAGCTGTAGGCGACTCAACTACTTTGTATTTTGGCCCTCATGATAGACTAGGTTCGATCTATGTAAACTTCGGAGTAAAGTTAGATATCTGCATCTAGTAATTGCTAGCATTATTTGGTGCTAATATACATATTGGTATATATCGCTTGGAAACATTTAGTTGTGCGCATGAGACTTTCTTAGATATCGTTGAAATTATATTATTGCATCTTGAAATTCGCTATTACCCACTTGTGCTTTGCATTAAGTTTATTGTATTTAAATGACAACACAATATAATGGTGCAGAAATGTTCTATGAGATTAAACCTTTGTTAGATTAACGTTCCACAGTTTAACGTGGGTTCTAAAGCGTACCTGTGACGTTAAGCCGTGGCGGCAGCTTCAATTATTTTAAGTACCAACAACTAACAATATGTTTAGCATATTCATTTATTTTAATTAATAAATACTATACCTACTTACTTTAGATCTATATTACATGTAACCCAGGGTGCTATTGACTCGCGTGCGTTCGGCACCGGTGATCTAATTATGTAAGTAGTAATTTAAACCTTCAAATAATACCTACTATGGGATACTTCGATATCAATGGATTGGCACCAAATTGACTGTTTATGTAATGAAGATAAGCATATCAGTGCATACCGGACTCCAATTGTTCGCCATCTTGACTTTTCATAAGATTGTGCACGGTTCCTGGCTTTGTAAGGCTTCGAACACAACAAAATATACTTCTTGACACCATAACCTAACCTGTCTTCAATTAGGTGTACGATAATAAAGCAAATGAGAATTTCCGAAATTGGCTTGCCATTGAATTATCAAAGACAATTTTGCTTTCATAGGCTGTCTAAAATGTTACAACCAAAGTACAAAAACATTTGTATTCCATTAAGGGATTCATGAAATTATAGACTGCTGTTATCAATGCTTCGAGTTGTCATGTTAAAATTGCTGACATATAAAATCTTGATGTTTGTGAAATAGTAAGTTTGACCTGGAGATAATTATCAATAGGGATCGTAGAATTAATCCGAACACTAACTAGAATAAATCTGAAGAAACACAAAGGCCTCTTCTCTCACCGCATTCCTCAAAGCACATTACATATTCAAATTGTCAAACTGATAATCACTATTCGCTAATAGGAAAGGACCAAATAAATAAACATTGAGCGATCAAATCGTTGCAACAACCCTTAATCTTGAACAAACAGCGAACGTATAACATTCGCGGATATTTCTAAATATTTCGGACCAAAGCGTATCATCTGTTGGTTGTACTTACAGAGTACACATTACCAGTGGTATTGCGATCGGGCTTGTCTCGCCTACACTTCTTAGTCTAACGTTGTGTACTACATATCAATATGCTTATATGTCACGTTTTCGATGTTAATCTAGTTTTCTTATCATCGCTTCTCGAACTGTTGGAGTTTATGTGATCGGTATTTAAATAATACACTTCTTTATTAATAGCACCCTGCTATTTATTGTAAACAGTAACATAAATGTTCAATCTGTGGCTACGAATTTTGACTATTTATCGTTATGTATGTAGTCAATTTGTGATTCCTAACATCGTTTTCTTTGAAAATTTACCTTCTAGTTCTGATACTCTGTTTTAGAATAAAATTATATCTATTTATTAAATCTTTCTTCTCTCAATAAATGAAGTTTTATTTATCCAAATTATATTATCATTACCCTAAAACAGACAGAAATTGTTTCAGATTTATTATTAAACTTTGTCTGAGATTTTGCGACGTATGAAATGGTTCTGATGTATTCTAAGTTACAACCAAGCAGAAGAAAAAATCGATACGTTTGTATTAGTATTTCAATATAAACATTATGTAGTTAATGACTTAAACAATGTTATATTTTCGCCTAGAATTTCAGGGACTTTTATTACTTAATTTGGAAATAAATCTTGGGTTATATATCCAAATTAAATAATCTATACAGGGTCATTTTGACCCTTAAGAAACCACAGATTTCTTCAAAAAAACATTTTGTAAGAAGTGACTGGAACCGTAGATGTAAAATAAAAAAGTATAAATTTCTAACAAAATAAATACCTCAATAAAAAATAGTAAATAGTGCTCTAAATGTTACTTCAACTTCTCTAAGAGAATTCGTTGCAGGTGCAACAACACACTTTCTATCAGAAATACACTCGCGCACACACCATAAGTTATTCTACCTATGGTTTTGGTATAAATATTCATTATTCATGGATGATTTTTGGCAAAATATTGACACAGATAAAGATAAGTATTTAGTTTCATTTATTAACGCAATTTCAAAATGACTGTAGATTAATACGTGAAGATAAAATGAATCCCCCTTTTTAAGCACTGCTTAAATAGTGCAGTATGAGATTTGATATAAGTAAAATTCCTATAGAGGACTGTACAGAAACAAAATGTATGTATAATTACAAATATATATAAATCGCCTGTCGAATTTCGACCACTGGACCATCACTAGTATGTACCTATAAAACCTATAACTCGACACGCTCAGATGGAGTAGGTCGTAAAATTATAATTAAATGTGCTAACACAGTCTTTATTTTGCAATAAAAATAAGTAATATTTATTTTAAGAATATAATTTTCAAATCTGAACGAGCTGTGATGCTTGTTGTGAAATTGTTTCTATCAGCGTAAACAACATCCATAGGTGTAAGTTGTAACCTATGCAGGTATTAAAATTCGTCACGTCGTTTACCGCATATTTTAGTAATATGCTAACATGTGCATCACAAAGGTTCAATTATTGTTAGGGATCCGTATTCCGTTTACGGCGGCATATTGGCCTTTTTGCAATTACAGGCGGACTTATCAAAGAACAGCTTCGGAAATTTATTTATATGTAATTATATTTTTTTACCATTCGCCTAATGGTAAGCAATACGCTCGCCTACAAACAATATAAATACCATGCAACACCTTGAATTACAAAGTATTTTTGGTAGGTATTCTACTACACTCGCCATCCTGAGACATGAGATGTTGAGTCTTATTATTCCAATAGTTACACCGGCTACAATGTTCTTTACATCGGAACACAACAATGACTACACACTGCTGTTTAGCGGCAGAAATAGACATTACGGTGGTATCTACCCAGGCGGCCTCTTACATAATATGAAAGACCTACCACTAGCAAATCCAATTACTGAGAAAGTGATTAGTACACAGCACGTCAGAAATACGTAATAATCAACAAATTTGACCTATCATTTGAGTAATCGAGGCATCTAGTCAGTGTAAAGTATTTAAATTGCTATTAAATTCACGAGGTACGCTGCATAAAAATATAAAGGGATAGCGAGACGAAAAAAAATTGTTTTTGCGTCACGATAGTTACCTATAATTTAGCAAAGAAGGTATTTTTTTAATTTTTATAACATCACAGTTAGATTAAGGTTGAATATGCTGATTGATTTATATTTATTACCTGAAATGCACTCTCACCTGAAATACTTGTTTCAGTCTACCGCGTAGATTTTATAGGTACATGTAGGTATAAAAGACAACTTGTAATCATTAGCAAGCTATATTTGATAGGCATTTTAGGTGATAGGAAAAAATCTCGTGAAATAAATGTATCAAAATAATTGGCGCTACTTAACCAAATATACTTATTACCTAATTTAAACATAATAATGAATATTTTTTGTTCGTGCCTATGTTTTGGTTTCTTCTTTCAGCCGACAAAGTTAAAAAGCATTATTTTCAAATAAATAATATCAAAATAAGTCCATAAATTTACCAAACATAAGGAAATACGAAAGATATAAAAGATTTTTTCTATTTTACTCTCCGGTATTGTTTATATATAACTTTATTTCTGAATTCTTAGAGGCCGAGGGCGACGGCGAGTAAACGCGGTAAAATTTCATAATTTCTTTACCTTTCCTTGAACTATTTATTTATTACTTTCCTTGAAATATTCGCAATAAAATTATTTTAATTTGGGACTCTTACGAACAGCAATAGCAAAGTACTTACGAAATAAGAAAAATGGATCCTTTTATTTTTATAATTTATCCTAAGCTGTAAGTGATAAAACAACAGATTCTTCTAGAAGTCTCACGTGTATATTTTCAAATCATACTGATACCGCCTAGGATTTGCGTCTATTCTGATTTGAAAAGGACCGTGATAAATACCGGCCTTAACATGCCCTTGGGGATACGGCGATGCTCGTGACGTTGGGCAATAAACAGAGACTAGTTTTCTCGGGATTCGAATCCACTTCACGCGAGATAGTATGTTACCTACCTAATTGATCTATATTCCTATAATAGATCTATATTTGGACGCATATTTTACATGAGGACCTGTTTCATAAGTTTCAAGTCATTTTGTTGCCATTTGAGAGCTGACTTTTCGATTTAGTCGGATAACAAATTTGTATGACGAATATGATTTACTCAATTGTGAAACAGGCCCAAAGTATTGGACAGGTAAATATTTTTGGCACTATAAATAGTAATTGTTATTTTGTCTTTGTAAACATTACGATCGACCAATATAGCCCAAGCTGTTTTAACAATTAAAAACTGTCTTAGATACATGTATAAGATTCAGCTGCAAACATTCAACATGTTACCTAAAAATATTTACATTCTTGTTTTTATCACTTTGAATTTTACTTTAAAATCAAAATAGAGCACGGTTTATTAATATTATAATTATTAAATGTAACTAAAAGGGTTGCATTGAACAAATGAAGACGATTTTTATTCAAGTCTTCCGACTACAGTATCTATCAGGCGACGTGTGTCCGCCCTCCGATTCGGCGGTGAGTTACGTGAGATGTCTACTGGGAATCTTAATCGTAGACTATTAGCGATTGTTTTTCTGCGATGAATATTTAACATCATTTTGATAGTATTATATATTTCCTTAAATACCATCCAAACCAAAAATATAAGCTTTTAATATGTAAAGTTTACGTCATCAGGACATTTTTAGTCGTTAGTCGCGTTTGTGTGTCCGTTGTTAGTTATTTTAAGCCTGTAATTATCGTTACTTGATATAGTGTAAGTTGTTTATCTATGAAAAGTATTATTCAAACTGTTTCCTGAATCGTAATATCCTCCGCACGTCCGTTAACCACAAATTTTCTTCGCATCTAGGAAAACTTCAAATATCCTTTTGTTACATCAATTAATCCCCTACGTCGCATCCACTCATATCTATTCTTAATTCTTGTATCAAAACTGTCAGTACCAAATTTCTATTCGCATAGCAAATAAAACAAGCAGGAAGTGTGTTTAATTGAATTTAATTTATTTAAAATTACACACCAAATTGATTATAGTTCCACACGTACACATACGCACCGACGCTGTAGTTGGACTCCAAATTGCTTATTTAAATAAGGATCTATCTATATAGAAACACGTATGAACTTATAGAGGCAGCAGAGTTAGTTCTGTATGGTGTGTACTATACGTGAGGTGGGTGTAGGGGGCTGGGGGCGAGGGGCCGCCCCTCGGGTGGCGTTCAGGACGCGCCTAAGGGGCCTCGTCCAGAGAAAGTAAAATATCCTGGTGTGAGGGAGGCTAGTATTGTCAAACCCATATATAAGTATAGCTTTAAACTATATATTGGCTCTGTACTATAGCCAGCGTACTATTTACATACGTATATATCGCTATTTATTATGCAGACATAGGAAATGGAACAGGTTGGAAAGGGATTCTCGCTCTTACGTTTATCGATAGAAGATATTGTGTTCCACTTTGATAACACATTGTTCAGTTATATTATGAATAGTTTGAGACAGCAGTCATTAAAGCATCCTCCAATAATAAATACTTTTCTTTACATAAGTCACAACTTAGTCATATTTTTAATTTACTCTTCCGACACCAAGATTTTGAAATCATGCCGCACACGCGCAATAATTTAGATTTCAAATTTTCAAAACTGTATTTCGAATTAGTTCATAAAATATTAAGCATAGTATTAACTGCTATTGAAATTTAATAAATTACATAAATTAAAAATGTTTATCATTGGTAATTTTTATGAAACCATTGTACAATAAACTTTGAAAACAAACATACAAAGTCTCAGAGTGATTGCTAAGTTCGTCGTAACCTTACTGAGAAACACTCACTTAACAGTTATTTAATCGTTTGTTAATGTAATAATTACTAAGGAAAACTATCATTTCATTCCTTACATACATATCTTAATTTTTTTATGGTTAGGTATTATAATTTAATCCGTATTTTGTGATGTTTCCCGAAATGAATATTTTGCGTGTTACGTTATTGCCAATTACGGTCAAAACAGTTAAGTCGATTGTGATAAAATTTTGCAGGATAGCTCGAATTTTAAGTAAAATTATAATATTGTGGTACTTTGTAAATAAATCTATAAAACATGAAACTAAGTACAACTTTAAAACATTGATCCGAATTTAATAGTTTGCGTCCATTTTCGTCGTGTTACCAGGACGAGAGCTGCGAAGTTTTTACTCAAATAACTGGAACCATAATTAAAGAACGTTCTTGCATCTATCCTTTAGATTATCTTAAAATTGGATCTAAATTCCTATTTTTCATATTATATCTCAACACTCTTCATCTAACCCATATTAATACGGACAGAATGGGAAAAATTACCTACTTTCTTATGATATCTATTAACGCCTGAAAAGACAATTTTAGTTTGACTTTTTATAAGGCATGGTAAGGACCCTTGCGTAATGGTAGGCAACGCGCTAGCAGTAATGATTAAGTACGTATTTCTAAATTATGACTGCGTTTTGAGCTCATCATGTTGACACGTTAAATTGAAAGACTGGATGTTTACAGACTAAATACTATAAATTTATACTTTACTCCCACTAATTCATCAACAATTAAGAAATCTTTACGATTTATACTACTAATATTATCGAAGGAAAATTATGTATGTTGGTTTGTCCTTTCAAACAGCATTGGAACGACATGATTTGATAGGATGTAGCTTGTAAGGGAATTTAATGCCGGATAAATGTTTAGTTCCACTAGGGTTGCCAGATTTTTTTTTCAGTCTATACGGGACAAATGATTAATTGGGCAAAAAATATGGGACTTCAGTCTTTTACCTGGGACAAATAAGAAACAAAATTATTTTGTGACATTTTTTAATATTTTTCGGAGGATCGAATCAGTTTTAATATCTTTGTAACTATCAATACAACTATAATCATAATTCAATACAGGAATGTATGAACTCGCTTTTTATTAAATTTAGTAAAAACCGAGTCGTATATGATATGTATGCGAAAATGCGAACGTTGCGTGCATGAGCACTTGTCTATCGTAGATCGATCGATTTACGGGACAGAGTCTGTCTGCCGGGATATTCTAAAATATGTCTAAAATACGGGATGTCCCGGTGAATACGCGACGTCTGGCAACACTATCTGGTACTAATATATCGTATAAAGATTGCCGTTAGCGACTCCGTACGCAAAACTTTGTGTTTAGTAGGTTAAAATTATTATAATCAGGTTAACTTGGACCATTTTGGCAATTTTAAATATCATGCAAAATTTGTAAATTATTGAATGTTTTATTTTTATTAGCAATATTTTTAGTAATGCCAGGTACTAACCAACTGACTAACGCATACCTGCACGTGTCACTGAGTGGGAAACAAACATTTATGTCACGTTTAATCCAAAATTGAATTTGAATAACTTACATCATTTGCCTGTTTTGTTTTCACATCATTTTCTGATTTAAAACTCGACCATATTTCACACAACCCTGACATATTTTAGACTTTAAGATACTGAATACATTTAGTAAAGGGTTTACGCAGACTTAACACAGCTGTGGAATGTCAATAGAATGTATTGAAAATGATACGGGCTATGTTATAATAGCATACAGCATGATTTTATACATTGCTATTCGAAATTAGAACTATAGAATTTTGAACACATCGAAACTAGACTTTCGAATCATGAGTCTCAGTACTGAGCGATAGGTTAGCGTCAATGTTATTCGTTTTTAAAAATAATCAAATATGATTTCATAAAGTAGGTACCTAATTGATAAGAAATAAAATAAAATGTGCTATCCAAAGTATACATATTTTTTATAGCTTAACGGATGTTAAGTTGGAAACAATTAACAGATTATTATCCATTTTGTATACTTTGTTAATTTATTATTGAAGATTTTGTTCAATAAATTATATTCTTCAACTCCTGAGTTTTAAAACTTGCCTGTCTGTTCAAATGAATACTAAGAAATGGCGAATTTAGTCAAGACGGGGAGCT
Source organism: Manduca sexta (assembly GCF_014839805.1). Lineage (NCBI taxonomy): Eukaryota > Metazoa > Arthropoda > Insecta > Lepidoptera > Sphingidae > Manduca > Manduca sexta. The sequence continues at coordinate 4,534,509 of NC_051141.1, read as the reverse complement.
TTAGCTTACTATTCTTAATAATAATTATGCTTTTACGCGTGAAAAGGCGAATTAAATAAGACAAGATAATTTGAATAACTTAGATTTTATATATCTTTCTGTTTGTAAAAGTACCTGCTTAGCCTCAAATTGTTTGTAAGCATTTAATATTTTTTATAATTTTTGTACAATCATTTCCCTACATTGTTAGCTAAAAACTTTTTATCAGTTATTCGATAAGAATTGTTAAGCTAAGTAGTATTAAAAGAAACAATAGAATCATGCAGTTAATAATATTTGTGTGTTTAATATAAAAATAAAACTTAACATCATTAACACTTTAATTACAACAAAAATTATTAAGGATTTATAATTATAGCTTATCTCTTTCTTACTTCACTTACTTTTAGAATCAGAGGGATAAAACAAAGATAAAGTTAATTAATGATTAAAAACATTTATTAGCAATTCTCCTTGATTTATATTGGCGTATTTAGGCATTGTAAATATTAATGATCTGCTATAACTAGCTGCTAGCTATTGGGATAATCAATTATATAATATTACGATATACATAATACTAAAATTTTAAAAAAAACCTATACTTACCTATATATATAAATATATTATTTAATATAGTTTATGAATATTTATGTTTATGAAAGTAAAAATAATTCACGTTTTCTCAACGAAATACCTCATACACGGACGGAGCCGCTGGCAAAAGCTAGTCGGTAATAAAACTACGCAAATCTTGATGAGTTATTAAAATGTTTAAGCATATTGAACTGCTATTAAATTGAGCAACTTATACCTGAAACCATAATAATTAACAAAATGGATAACGTATACAACATTCGAGATTTTCGTTCCATAGTTTCAATAACGCCGATTTAATTTCCAAGTAACAGATAAATTGTGAAGGTTTCGTACCTGGGCAAGGCCTCGTCCCGAGCATTACTTGCGCTATGGCCGCGGAATTAGATGTGGAATGATGGGAAATTTAATTAAGTTTGATCGAGACGCTGATACGAGAGCGACGCGTGGTGAGCGACGAGTGGTGGCGAGTGTGGGCCATAGAAGGGGTGGCGTCCGAGCGGCGCATGTAAATGCGTGCGACGCGTCGAGAGCCGGCGCTACCGTCCGGAACCTACAGTCGCCGTAGCCTACATCGGGAGGAATGGAAAATATATATGAAGCCGAGCGAAAAGTCCACTACCCCCAAGGGTGGCGGGGCCCGGACGTGCGTTCGATTCAAACGAGCCGTGGCCGCCCCGCCGCAGCCGACGCTGTCGCCGACGCCGCGCGCCACGCACTACTCCATTTTGTCATCGGCACTGTGCCACAGCCGCATTCGTGCCGGGGCTCGATGCATGCTAATGACGTCAACGGACCGCACAACGCACAAGCATCACGCGGTAGTTCCGTCGTTCGACTAGCCCGCCGGCCAATAGGGCCGGTGCCATTTGCGTCGCTGCAGTTCGCACTTCACAACGAATCGAACGCGCTCTCGCTGTGTGCCGCGTCTGACCGCCCACCTCATGACGCTCCTTATAGATGTAATTTCAGATTTTTCCTTTGGCCTCGAAAAACTCTCGACGAAAATAAATATGCTTAAACCCGACTCTACGCCGGAAAAGGAGGAAAAAATATTAAAAATTAAGAAAATATTTGTTTTACAGTTATGTAAACATCTCTAATTACGACCTGTTCAAATTATTATTTTTTCTTTGCAGCGTGCGGAGCGGCGGCGTTCTAATTAACATCTATTACAGGTATTTTGGGAAAAGAGGAGTATCATTTGGCGAGGGCGCTGAGTACACTCAATTAAACGAGGCCGGCGCCCCCGCCTCCGCGACCGCGGCCGCCGAGCGCTCTGCTGCCTCCTTCGGCTGCTGCCCGTTGTTTGCATATTACATACTCATTACGTTTGGAACTCATAAATATATCGGCAAGACTTACAGGCGCCACGCGAAACAATAACAGGTAAGTATGATGTGTGCGAATCTCAGTTCATACTGCAAGTGTAGTTATTGTAGATGGGACCTGTTGCTGTGCGGTGTTGAAGGTGCGTTTGGTGAGCAGCGGTGGGCGCGAGCGGTGCTGGTGCCACTGGCGTCTCCGGCGAGCGCTTGCTGAGCCTACAGCGGCGCATGTAAGTCCGCGCGGCCATCCGCCGCACTGGGCCGCCTCCCCGTGGTCACCCGGTCGGAACGCGCGCCCGCCGCCCGACACCCACCACCCGCCACCCTCTTTAAAAGCCAGTGGCGAGCTTCAAGAGAAAGTGCCGCGTGTGTACACCCACATGCGTAGTACCATCTTTGGCGAGAGCCAGCGGGCGCGCGGCCTGCGGGGAGTGCCTCGGATTATGTGGAGGTGACTCCCGCCGGTCCGTATGCGTAAGTGCGTTCACACAAAGCCTTCCCGCATACATTTGCATAGTGACATTGTAAGGTAATGATGTATGTGACCACTCGCTCGACGCCCCGTACCTAAAAACACCGATAGCTGGGCTAACTGTTCTCATAGTATCTCTAAGAAATTGTCACATCGAATTCCGTTTATTTCATATTTGTTGTCAATAAAAATCTATAATGAAACATTAATACAAAAAATATTTTATTAACATAACATGAGGATCATGTCCAGAGAAAAAGAAAACACGTAATGAACTCTTTTGGCTTTATAATATTATATAAACAATGCGAATCTCTATACGAAATGGTAGTGTACATTAGAAATATTATATGAACGTCCGATGGAATATGTAACAAGAAATTGAATGTATAATTTTGATTTACATACGCGACTAGGTACACATGTGCGTATAAGAGGATTTCTTGAAGTTTCGTCGATATAATGGAGGTGGGCGGGGAGGCTCGGACTCGCGCCTCGCACGCACGCCGCTGTGTGCGTACGTCTCGGACATGCACGTTACGCAGATTTCTCTAACGATTTTCCCGGAGTGTGAAATGTAAAATAAGGGGTTAGACGAGGCTGAGCTCGCCCTCTCTCCTCGCCCCTTGCCAAATTGATGACCAGCCACCCGTAGGGAGATCTGTTCAAATTTAACACATATCGTATTTAAAAAGTAAAATGCTTCGGAACCTTATCCGCTCTCATTAATATCCCCTTGGAAATTGTTGGAATATCTCGTGTTGAGTTTATTTTTTAATTTTACATTAGGCTTTTACGAAAGGACGGATCTATTGTTATCGTGTTGAAGTTTCGAGATGAAATCATTATCATTTAATATACGTGAATTTAAAGAAAACTAAAGCTGGTAATTTTAGTTTGAGCAACAGTTAGAAAGAGTTGTATGGGATATATCTAGTGCTGTTGGTGCATTTAATAAAGGGTTAGCGAAACTTGGGACGAAGAAATATCATTTATTTCCAATTTAACAGATAAAACTGCGTCCGGGCGCCCTTTACTCGTACTTCCGAGTTTACTCCGCCCTTTATGGTCGTCCTTTCGGCGTGCGTTACATTGTTTTTTTTAGATATGTTTCATACACTCTAACGAGATATGAGACATGCATAGATTTTAATCTGTATTTTTCTGTTTGTGATGATAAATACCATCGAGATTAGATAACAAAACCAGACAAGTATTTAATCAAATACTTATATATACAAGACATCTCATAATTAATTATTATTGTAGGTACTAATTGTAGTTTAATATAATATAAATTTGCGTTTCTACTGAGCAACATTTATAGACGAACATACGTACATAGGTACGTTGTAGGTCCTATGCCTACTAGTAAAATCCAACACGATAAAATAATTCTAAAAACCGGAACAGTAGAAAATCGATTTGACTTCGTGTCTCTTTAAACAATTTACATAGCATATTACAATCAACCACAAAGTTACGAAAACTGTTCTAATTTTGTTACAACTCAAATAGTTTTAAATCGGACGCTCAAGGAAATAACAGTGGTTGAGCATACGAAACCGGTTGTGGCCCACCACCTCGCGGGTAACTGTACCTATTTATCGTTTTTTATTTCGCCCACTGCATTCCGATGCACCCCTGTCATCCCCTATATTCGTGAGCCACTTGCATGATTGTAGGCGCCGCGAGTCTCTAACTTATTTTAGATAAAATATTTTATTCTATAAACTATTCTTTTTCGCTATCAGGTTCGTTCGCCTTGATGTATGGTCCTGCAATAAAGTACCTAAAACAGTAAGGGATAATCTAACTTATTAATACTGAAATTATATTTAAAATCGGTTCAGTAGTTTTCAATAGTTATTAATTAACAAATCTTTATTCCGGTTAATATTCGTATAGATATACATTTAAAGTAATACAAAAAGGTCCACACCAGTTTTTAATGTCACCTGATTAGGGATGCGGGTGTGAAGATGGGTGAATGGACCAACCCCGTGTTAAAAATATTAAATTAAAATGGTATTTTAGACAATATCTGCCAATATAGCCTTAAAGCTCATTTCATTTGCAATTAAGTCATATAAATCATGATTTTTGTAGTGGAATTTTTATTATTCTTAATAGGATTAAATGTCAATGCACTGAAGCAATAAACATTTACTACTTACCTTCCCTAATGCTTAGTTACCTATAATTCTAAAACCAAAGATTACGGTCCAGAGGATAATCTATATTAAATTAATTCGATGTCATAAATAGATAGAAATAGATTAAAATAAAAACTATTAAATCCTGACTAACAGAATTTTCCGAACTAGCTTACCAGTTTAATGTTAACTAGTGCGATAATTTTTAAAAAAATAATAATATTATTTTGGCTAGAAATAGTAATAACGACACATCAAAGAGCCACGCAAGTCAAAATTGCAAGAGGAAATCTTGCCTTGGAAGGAACGACGGCAAAGCATCATTGTTTTTTGATTCTGTGTGGGTGTTAGATTTTTTTCAACAGATTGCACACAAGGATCGCTTGTGTGTTTGTGTGCAACGCATTTCTGAGAAGTGTTCCGTGATCAGGAGGCTAGGAGCATTCTTTATGTGTGTGCGCGTAACTTGCATATTACACCTGTTTAGAAGTGTATGCGTGTGAGTGAATCTCGTGGGGATGAATGCGATGTTGCTAGATGCATTTTTTATCTACGCACCGATGTAAACTTAACAACGTGGCGTTTCCGATGCTATGTATCTATCTCTATAGAGTTTTCGGCAGAGAAACCATTTGATACCAGTTTTTGCATAACCTAATTCAGGACCTTCTACGAGCGTTTACTATGCTTAAGTTTTGTAATTATTTTAATATACCTACTTAGAACTCATTCAGTAGGTATGTACAGCCACAAAATTAGTGTTGTGGTATCATATGCAAATTTAAAGTGCATAATATGCAAATACACTTTTTGCTCAGCGATAAAATGTTAATTATAGCTTGGAATTAAAACCTATTAATGTAGAGTACTAATTTTAATTGTATAATTGTTGAGAACTTCAGTCTAGTTGGCGATTATGAAGTTGATTTGTCTCAATAATAATCTATAAAATAAATGATAAATAAATATATTTTTGTCTTTTTATTTTTATTTTCGAGAACTGAATGTCACTCCTTTTTAATACAGTAATTATCTGGAAATAACTAAATAAATAGTAAATGAAATTACCTTTAATTGAATTCTCGTTTATCATAAAAATAAATATAAAACGTGATAATTTTAGGATTCCAAAACTATGATACCTAGGTCAGTATACAGACTGAGTCAATTCCTGGAGTTTTATTGAATTATTATCTTCTTATAAAACAAACATACGTACATTACGGTTGTACCCCCGAAGGTGTAATCAGAGGCCCAGCAGGGCACCCACTTTTCACCAGTGTGTTCGGATCCTTCACGTGATAAAGGGCTAGCCTATTTCCACATTGAACACAAATTCTAGAATCCGGGCTGATATAGAACAGAATAACCTAATATCACTGACCGTCCCGCAATATATTTACAACATATTATAATAATATATGACATTAGCCCTTTGTTATATACTGCTGGGCATTGGCACTCCCTACCGAGAGGATTTAGGCTTTAGTTCACCACGCTGGCCTGCGGATTGGCAGACATCACATAGCCGCAAATTAAGTATTCGGAACTCCTCCGGTATGCAGGTTTCCTCATGATGTTTTCTTTTACCGTTAAAACAAGTGATAATCCAAGAAGAATACACTCATAAGTTCAGAAAAGGTAGAGGTGCGCGCATTTGTGTTTTGAACCTGTGGGCATTCGTCACCGCAGACCTTTTCTCTCGCAACTAGGCTATCGCCGCACAATATGTAGTCAGTACTAGAAGGTTATATCAGGAATAGTGGTCGATTATGACTCGCTGATGATACAAAAGCTAGTCCAAACAAATCCAACACGTTCTGGACTATAGTTGTAAACATGCCCTAATTTTTTTTAATTTATCCTAGCTAATTTTGGAGCGTTTCTTGATATGTCGTTGATGTCATAATTAACATTAATAAGATTAGAATTGGAGCTACTTTGGAGGTAAATTCGTATAAAAAACATTCATATAGTAGACAAAGGAGTTACGATCATATGTCCATAAAAATATAACTACATGTAATGTTCCTTTCATCCTACAAACGAATTTCGAATCTTGTTTGATTTTTAATTTATCCAGTAAAAAAATAAAAATCTATGCCACATTAGGGACAATGAAATTTGACTATTATATTTTTAAAGATACACGTATCCTGGGAATTTTCAAAAGCTTTATCATTGGCGAAAAACAATATGTTTCCACGTTTCGGCACATTAACATAGCTCTAAAATTGTATTAAATATTATATTGCCGTCTATTCATATCCAATCGATTGAAGCGAACATGTTCCGTAACATCGTCGCTCCAGCAAAGCGTAGTGTCAGCTGTACAGTAATCGACCATTTTGATGATCACTCTGACACCAATTTTGTCTGTTATCTTCGATCTGTGTCATTGGTCCACTAAATACTAAATTCAACATACTTATCAAATTATTCATTCAAAACTAATAGAATAATTCTGCATCATGTTAAGACAACGGTATTAACTCATTCTACGAAGAACGTGTAATAGCCAATTTTCAGTTCATCAAATCACGTGGCGATCGTACGTCATCTGGCAGTTAAAAGAGCGAAAAGCCACGCGTTGTTCACTCTTGGTCATCACCTTCCGTGTCAGGAGTTGGTCAGAAAATATAAGCAAATTAGTTACTGCTCTTGTATTAAACATATTTTTCCGGAATAAAAGTAGTGTTGATAAACCAGGACTTGCTCTTTTTATGTGTCATATTAGTTTAATCCAAATCGATTACCATTTTCTGTGTTTATTTCTGACAAAAATTCAAATATTCACGCTAATTCAAAAATGTTTACAATTATGATATGGGTCAGATTTTAGGCCTGATGCCCCATATAGTAACAGGCATGCATGTTAAACATCAAACAGATTTTTTATATCTGTCCATAATACAAACAATATATATTGCATATTTCATATGAACTGGCAACCTCGCGCGCTCAAACTCAAGGTTTTTTGATGTTAGGCGTCACGCGTTGCACCTTATTGTTGCCTAGTGATTAGAGTCCAAAATTATTTTATGGTTCTTATGAACGCATAAGCATTCCAGGAACTTCTCCACAGTCATAGAATAATTAATACTTGTCAAAAATATTCCTTATGTTTTTGTAAACTGCATTCGCAAAATATTGAAAGACTTTCCGGAAGTGCAATGTTAGACGTCTAATTTGCTTGTCTGTCTGTAATTTTGTCTTGATTGATATGAATGATGTTTTATTATATTTTTAAAAGATGGATAAACCTCTACATACCAGTTACGAAATAAACTGAGATATTTTACATTGGATAATATTCAACCCCTGTTGCCTCATAGATCTAGACGGCTATATTATGGGCTATGACCGGTAACTCCTGAGTTCGAATCCGCATCTCGTGAAGAGATTTTTTGGCATGATTTACTCGGGATTGGATGTTTAAGAGGAACATAGTGTCTGAAAACCGGCTGGGTAAGTATAAAACCTAAGTCAGATCGTTCTGAAACATTTATTCGATGTAACCTATTTGCTTGGCACAATTGTCTGGACGTTGGAGTATAAGCATTGTATTCGGGCGACCAAGATGATGGGAATATACCTCAATAATGCATTTTCTTAATAACCGGGATTTAATATGTGTTAATAAAAAAAAACCTTGTAACATTGTAGGTATAATTCTCGGTTCGTGATCATTTTGTTTTTAGTGCGCTCCATCCCAACTTGACCTTTATGGTAGACGTAATAAAAATGACTACTAGTAATCGCGAAATAATAACATGTCTGTTGTCGGCATGTGTCTAAAAACGGGAGCGGTGCGCGGAAACCCCGCCCGGGGTGACCTCAAACGGTAAAGTCAAATCGGTGATCTGTCTCACAGAACTTTTTATTAATGCCATTATTGAGTCATGTGCAATCATGTCAGTATGTGAATGTCATAGATTAAAGCTCTTTTTTGGTTGTCGAATGCCAGTGGAATAAGACTATCGATATGTAACAATAGAACTCTACTCACGTTGTGTAACACTAGTTTTGTCACGCGTTCTCGAATCACTGTTCCAGCCGCCGTCCTAGCTATGATCATTGTAAGGGGAGCTCCCGGTAGATCCCATACTTGACTACAAATAAATTAACGTGTTTCATCACAATATTTTTAATCATTGATTTATGTAAAATACGGGATTAATATAGTTCACGTGGATTTTTATGATTGCTGTAGATACGCTATAGTCTTGACATTTGATTATAAAAGCATTTATCGAATATATATTTTTATTCTTAAAATTATAAAACTAATAATTTTACTAGATAATCCCTCGCTTCTTTACACTTTAGCAGGTAACTTTGAAGAACCCGCTTTTTTATATCATTAAATATCACAATCATAGTATAATCTTTTATATTACATTTAATTTATAAAACAATAACAAGCATAAACTTTTCTCGAAACAGATAACATTGTTTTAGAGACTTAGACATACTAAGAAATATTTTATTACTTTCCAACGCTGGATAATCTTTACTATTAAACATTAAATCCTTTTGTTAGTTCGCACTGCAATTATTGCTTACTATTTTTAAAACGTATTGTTTTCTTGTCATTGTCTTAGCTTTTGTTTGCTGCGAGCTCTAAGTTAACACATTTTTTAAAACTAATCTTTAACGCTTTTGTATCCTTTTACAATGGAAACTACTTTTTAGCGTTTCAGTTTAATGACGTTTTTTTTTAAATATTTTACCACTTTATACGGTAATCGTAACAAAAAATTGTAATAAGTTAAATTTGTTTGGTCTTTAATTATTGTTTTAAGTGTCTGTTGTAAGTACACCTAATTGCTGTGTGTATTATATTATTCTTAATGTTTGTTGTAAGTAAATAATAATAAAAAGGACGTCATTCAAATTATAACACATTTACGTATGTTATTACTCACTGACAATGTTAATAAACACAGTTTTTGTTTGTTTTTTTTTTAATAATTATCAATATCATTGCAATTCCTTATTCAAAATAATGATGAAATGAAATATAGCCCAAGATTAATCATGGCGTATTTTGTCCACTTGCGTTTTTTAGAAGAAACAATTTAGTTTTTTTAAATGTAAGTTAAGAAAATAATTTTCTTTATATAGAGACTTTCATTAAAAACATATTTAACATTTTTAAACATATTTTTTTAAATCTACTAAAAGGTAAATCACTTATTTTTGTTGTCAGTATTCAGAACACGGTAAAAATTATCCGTAAAAGAAATAAAATTCAAATTGATGCACCGAATTAAAAAAAAAGTAGTTTTCAATCGGAATTTTTAAGAATAATTATAATTGATATTGATGTTATATATAAAACATCGCAATAATTATTCAATAACGATGAACATAAAACAATTATTTCTCAACGCCTAGACACGAGGTGGAAAAGTTTGCTAATAAGATTGATAGTGATAACCATCTGAATAAGTTGGCAGAAAGTGACGGGCGCTTGTCGTACGGCGAGGGTCGCACTACAAGCGGTTAGACGAAAAAATATCGGAACAATGACCTCAAGATCGGCCGCGGTACACTTTACTTACCTCAAAACATTGTTGATACGCTTATCCCTATACATCGTTTGCGGATCTTATTTTACAATATACTACAATTAAAACCGTGAACACTTTGCCGTATTAGATGAACAAATGCTCTAAAATTATGGAATAATTTGTCAATTCAAGAATGTATACTCGTATATTAATGGTAATACAAGTCCTAAAACATAATTACCCTCTGCCGCCAATAGGCACGGGCTCCTCTCACAGTAAAAGGGTCCCAACATTTCAGGATTTCCTTCACAGTTAAAGTGAGCGATGATATACAAATAGTACATACGTAAAACAAAGCCAGATCAGACAAAGGGTTTTGAAACTACATCTTGGATTTAGCAATTTAGTCCATTCCTAACTAGGCTTTTGCTGCGTATATACACAAATAAATACAATTTATAACAATCCCAGTCATATTTTTTTACTATTTTATCCTGTATTAACAAGTACGGAGTAGAAATGGTAATCAAAATAATAATTACACACATCTCAAAGTATTGATATAGTAAATCTATTGTTTTATCCATACTTTTATTATTGACGATATCCATTTATAAATGTACAAAAACATGTATATTATATTAATTATTAACATTGCGTTAGTTGAATATTTTGTTACAATAAATCGCTGCAGCGGCACCGCGGCCCGCGCGAAACTTGTCGAAGTTGAACTTTGTTTGTCAGCCGGTGTGTTTATTGCCACGGTCCCTCATAAAATGTTATGAATGATACAGTTCGCGAGGCACGGATTAACCGTTTAGTAGCTCCGTTTGGTGTCCATTATACGTTTAGTTGGACCTTCTCCAGACCTTTTTATGATAAATATTTTTGTACAAAATTTATATCATGTTAAACACAAGAAAAACAGGGAAAATGTACCAAATTATTTATAAATGTGTTGAAGGAAAATATTACCGAATCTTAAATATGATCTCTTAAAAGATAACAACTCTTAAAGCTGTTTATTTAATAAAGCTGTATTCGGATCATAACGACGTCGCAAACAAGAAGTTCGGAATTTATTCGCCAGCTAAAATGTATTGCAATGACCGATGCACGACTTAGCAAGAAACATTTGAGGAAACTTTAATAAAGGAATAGTTGGAATTGTATACGGGAAATCAACGAAATACCGAGTGTAAAATCTCATGATATGGTGGATAGGAACGAGGAAGCCTCTTTATTTCACTGAAGGAGGGTATCGGCACAGTCCGAGAAAATCGATGTTTTCTCCCCTCATAGTTTGCATGGAGTGCGTGTCCGGCGAGCGACAGCAGGGCGCGCTGCGGCCCGCACACCATCGTAGGGCTGCAAGCCGCCACCGCCGCACATACAATCTTTAAATTTATAATCAATGCGGACAATGAGCGTTTGTTAGACATTACTTATATTCGGCCGTGCTTAGAAAAATTTTAAGGAACCGCGCCTGTTTCCCCCTTCGGTCGCCACTCGCCCCTCTCACGTCCGCGATGCAAAATTTTCAGTGCCCTGCGCGGCGCTTGGCCATTCCGATAATACAACATTTTTATTCGGTTTTACCCACTTTGTAAGTTTAGGTGCGGTATGAATCATATTTTGTGGCAAAATAACCGAATAACACCCAACTCGTGATTAATATTATAAAGTAGGTACATATTTGTAAACTTCAAAAGATCGTGTTTGTTCAAGCAACAAAATCTGTGGATTTCATATCAAGTCTTTGATAAATAACAAGAAGCTATATATGATGACAAGTTTTTTCCATTCTGGGGGGTAGGCAGAGAAACTATTACGATCTAGCAACTACAAACTGACTGTTGTTATTCTTCAATATAAGAATTCAACTTGTTTATTATTCTTTTGATATATTCCGGTTATTGACATTGTATAAGGAAATGACATTTGTCTGTTGTCTATTACAGTATGGTAATGACCCGTTCATTATATTATTATTATACAGCATACAAGTATGCACGTGTGAGTTAGTTCGGTTTGTTGTTGAGATTTGACGCTCGATAAAAAGGTTAAGATTATTTCAATTATGAAGGTGACTTATATCGCATGCAATAAATTGCAATTTTGCATACAGAATAATAAAATATTATATTTAATTTATTATTCAGTACGATCTGTATCGCGTACAAGGAGACAAAATGGATTTTAAATTGTGTGAATTTCGTCGCAGGGCTCTGTCCGCCCGCATTGTAAGGGTGGGTGCTATCGCTATCCTACTCGGACGCAGCATCACCGGACATTTCGACCGGGCATTTCAATTTTGAGAAAGAGTAGGACCAGCAAGCTTCCCCCGCGCGCCGCATCCGCCGCCCCCCGGCACCCGTCTCGCTCGCACCAAGGACACACAAAAGGACGAAGGAGCGATAACTTCATCATCGTGCGGCGGTCTCACTCGCACGCACGCCTCGGTGGGGGACGACATTGCGAATTGTTATTGAAGTCATGCCCCCGAAGGCGACTTCGGGAAGGCTGTCAGTTGCTAGTAAACGTTCGCAGCGTCCATACCCGGTTGACCCGCACCGCGTCCGCGCTCGCCGCCGCTCCGCAAACTAAAGCGCGCGCCCGCACTTCGGGTTTACAAACTAGTGACGAATTGTTTCGCGCCGCCTGCTTCTGTGAGTTTAGTTTTGCATCAATTATAATAGACTTTCTGTGAATCGAGTCGTGGACTGCAACGGACCTGTGAAAGCAGTGAAGCGTCAGTGCAGCGGTGTATCGCGGTCAGGCTGCAGTTGTGGATGGCCGCGGGGTCGGGAGCAGCCAGCGGCCCGCGCTAGTTACCGGGCGCGAGTGTTTACCGCGCGCACGTGGCCGCGCCGAACCATTGCGCGCGGAAATGCCGCGAAAAACTTTCTCGGGAAACACAGCAGTGGCATAAGTTGGGTCGCGAGGGGAGACGCGCTCGCAGCGATCATGACTTTAACCTGTAGCGCCTGATCGAGCACGGGCTACATGTACGTCGAAACGAGAAGTGTCGTTTTTTTATTATTTTTTTTTCGTTGGAGGAGACGGTGTTCTCCACTGGACTGATGATAAATGGCTAACAACAGCAACGCCGTGTCGTCGACCTTACCATCGAGGGAATATCACTGTAAGGTTTGCGATCTCTACTTAGACACTGTTGATTCTTTGGAAGTACATCTCCAATATCATAAAGAAAATTTATACGTGAAGTGGGGCACGCAAAATTCGCAAAATGATAGCGACAATAATAACGGAGCAAAAGTGACGACGACGACGACTGTGTCAGCACCTGCCGACTCGAGTGACAACATGATCACCAAGCCTAGCCCGGAGTTCCAGCAGCGGGCCACGCCGGAGACGTCGGGCCAGTTTCCGCACCCCGCTACCCCGCAGAGCTACCACAGTGCACCATCACCATATCAAAATTCCGATCAAACCAACTTTTCGCCTGGCACACAGTTCGGTAACAACTACACTCATTCTAATTTTCCGCAAAATCCCGAACAAATAAATTGGGATCAATCTCAATACGGGCAAGAATACAAGCACAGTCGTTTTCATCCCTACAAAATGCAAGACCGATCACAAGTATCTTCGTCAAGTCCATTATACGGACAGCCGCTCAACCAGCCGACACCTTCGCCATCGCCAAACCAGTGTGATAAATGCGGTTTTGTGTGCGATTCCGCCGTGCAACTAAATGAGCACTGCAACTCGGCTCACGCCGGCACTAGCGCGGCGCCTACCTCGAGGTCTATGCCGTTTCAACAATTTCCCGGCAAACAGTACAACAACACAGGATATACAAATGATAGCATAAAGGTAAAAGAGGAACACGAAGAATCATCAGATATTTTAGATTTAGACTCACAAAAAGTTGTATATCAAGGGAATGAAGGAGATCCACAAAATCCACCGTATGAAGAAAACCCAACGCCGGGTCGCGAAGTTAACGCGCGTACTGTACCCATGATGCCTTGGGAAACACAAAAGTTGTACAGCAATCCTCAAATTAATGGAGATGTATCTCTATTCAAGGATCAAAAGATGTTTGCTGAACAAAAACCGTATCAATCAGAGGCGAAGATGTTTCATCCTGAGCAAAAATTCGCTTACACTCAAGACAAATTCCTCGGCGTACATCATGACCAGAAGCCATTTATGCACGTGGAGCAAAAAATTTATCCGGGTGTACAAATGCCTCCCCTTACTGATTACCAGGGAGCGGTAGCCTCTTCTAACCCGGATATGAAGCCGCCATACAGACCATACGATTCACCCGCAGTTCCTCAGATAAGCAGCACACAACCTGCTAATTCGACGTCTTCAACGTTACCAAGTATTGGGGGTAAAGGAGCGAATTGGAAGTCAAATGAAGCAAGAAGGCCGAAAACGTATAACTGTACTGCTTGCAATAAGTGGTTTACTAGCTCCGGTCATCTTAAAAGGCATTACAATACAACCCTGCATAAGAACGCAGTCAGGTCTTCTGGGCAGCCGGATCCTGCTACAATGCCTATATCTAGCCATCATCATCCCAGTCGCGAATCTTTACAAAATCGCGCACAGCAGCAGACTGCGGACTCCAACACCCAGAGCCCCGTCCCATCTGAAGACGGAAGAAGTGTCGACGAGTCCGGTCTTCAGTCACCGTACGCAACGCAAAACTTTGAGAGGTCGCATCGCGTCGCAACTATGCAGTCCAAGTCACCGTACACACATCTTCAACAGGGTAATTTAGATAATAATTTCAGTAATAATCCCTTAGCTAATCACCCTTTACAGCATCAGGTCGGGTCACATCCGCTTAATATAGGTAGTCAGCCGCCTGGTTTAGGGATTTCGAATGATAGTAATCACCAGGGGTCCAAAGGTATAGTATCCACCGCCGGCAATCCCCCAAACGGGGAAGCAGGTCCCTCTGTTACACAAAACCACCATATGAGGGGCCTGCTATCAGTGTCAACCAGCAATATTACAACTCCACCCCTAACGCAGAGTACCCCGGGTCTTACGGCGCACACACTGCCTCCGTTCAGTCATTTGGGTGTCAACCCGTACAGTCCGAGGCCTACGGATCCTTTGGGGCCTTCGGTGGCGGACCCCACGCACACCCCATTATATTTGGGTCAGAATTTTCAGCAGACTATAGCACCGAGTTACCCAAACGGGATGGCCCCCCACGTTATGGATATGGCTATCAACAATCTGCCTATAGCCAATCCGGTTACTTTTGGTGAATCTACACCTGAAGAAGCCGAGGTTATGGAACAAGAAACGTCGAACCAGACTGCTAAAGGACGCTTGCTAAGTTTCGCACAGCTCCAAACGCAGAGCTTCAGCGTTTATGTTTCTAACTATATCACACCGCCTAACGTGGGGGGTCAAGTAGTAGCCGACGAGTCGGCTGCCGGTTATATTATTGTCGATCCGGTACATTCGCCGTTGCAGTACGACAACACTGACATGTGCGGATCGAACATTGAGTACGAATATAGTTTGTCTCCCGGCAGCATGAAAGACACCGCTGTCACTTACAGTCCTGAACATGTAAAAGTATATCCGTACGGATATGCGGTTGGGGGAAAAACTATAAAACGTGAGGACGATGGTCTGCGAACGGACTCAAGCGAGCTTCAGATTTTAGAAATTGAGGATATAATGGATTACGCTAACAAAGAGAACTACGGTACTCAGATGAAGTCTCCCGCCAGTCCGGAGAGTGCGAAAGCTGAGAACGAGAGCAATGGTTCGCCATCCGTTTCCTCGACCGTCCCAAGCACGCCGCTTACAGAGAGGAATCAGCTTAAGATGAAAGCAGCGTCGACGACGACGGTGCACAAGTGCTACGAGTGCGACAAGTTGTTCAACAAAGCGTGTTACCTTACGCAGCACAATAAAACTTGCCACTCGGGTGCTAAACCGTTTAAATGCGATCGTTGCGGCAAACGTTTTTCCGACGATGTGTCGTATGAAGGGCACTGCATCAAACACACAGACAATAAGCCCTTCAAATGCAGTGAATGTCCTAAGTCATTCAACCACAAGACGGACCTGCGCCGGCACATGTGCCTTCACTCGGGCAGGAAACCGTTTGCATGCGATCACTGCGGGAAAGCGTTCATAAGAAAGGATCACATGGTGAAACATTTCGATACACACAAGAAAAACTTGCGTGCAGCGTCGTCAACGTCGTCGGTGTCGTCGACGTCGTCGCGCTCATCGAAGCCGTCGATGTCGCCGACGTCGAGCACGCACGTGCCGGCCCATCGCATCGTACATGACGCGGGGGCCAACATGAGTCGCGTCCACATATCATTCGAAACGAGATGAACACATTGCAATAAACTTTCTTTGTTTACATAGGTTTGTAGTTAATGTTTAATGTTACGCTCGAAACGTTTAAATACGTGTATGTTAGACTAGTTAGACGTCAAAGTAAATGAACATAAACGGGTTGTCGAAATGTTTTCAGATGGACGTGTTGTCAAATCGGTATCGTCTTGACCATAAAGATAGGTGTTATTTTATTGCACTAGATATTTCAACGAGCACAATGTTGCTCAGTAATTTTGTAACTTTGTTTTTGTTCATATACAAGTGTGTACATTGGCGTGCATTTAGTTTGGCAGCTCGTTTTTTGTTGTTCATTCACGCTAACCTTGCGTTCGGCGCAAGGTGACTTTACATGCCTGGGTGTCTGGGCGCTAAACATATAATTACATGACGTTAGTGTAATTCTGCGATATCGTTTAGATCGAACCATATCATTTAACATATTGAAACAGAAGAGTTGTAATAGTAATTAGAGCGAGGGACGTCGAGTAACGGATCGCGCGGGCAGTCGCGGCGCGCGTACATATCTCATTTATTGTAAAATATATTAACCGTAGGAAGTTTTTATTTTAGTGGAAATTATATGTTCTTCGAGACAATTGTTAACGTTAAACAACACATGTGTGTGTTTTGACAAACAGTTTAGAGTAATTTTTGTAAATATTGAAAGGGACTCGATTGCCAGACGTTTATTTTATGTAGTTACTGCAGAGGAAAATTTTAATCTTTATACCTAATGGGATAATAATGACTTTACGTAAACTGTCGGTACAAATTAAATTTTGACGCAAATGAGATAAGATATTGCCAATATATAGGTTAGTGGTAGCTGAGAAATCTTTGATCGATTTACATATACAAGCCTACTGGTGGTAGGTAGGACAGTTGTGAAGTTAGTTAAGGCCACCGGGCGTTGTGTATACAATACTGGAACCTTATTCCTTTGTCTGGTTGTGTTCACTATTGGCAGTTTGTTTTGTCCTTTTGGACGTTTTGTGTGCGCCGGCGTCGCCGCAGCCGAGCGGGCAACGGGCCAGCCGCCGGCGCGCCGCGCGGTGTTTCTGTTCCAAATGTTATAGCTGTTACATATCACTACTTATATTAACATACTACTTTATACACTATACATGTATGTATGTAACCCGGTGCTTCCTATTTTTATTTGTATGTTAACATTTGTTTATTATAAGCTAGTTGTCACTTTGTTTTCAAATTCTGAATTCTTCGAAGAATTGTAACTAATTTATGTGCATTTAAGTTACCAATGTGTTATTTGAGCGAATTTAGTTTATACATTCCTGTTTCGTTAGTGGTAGGAAAGTAGTCTTCCTAAAACGTTGCCAAATTTATTCCGCCAACTGTCTGTTGCGAAACAATTTAATTAAAAAAAATGATTTTTTTAATTAGCCTAATGATAATGAAATTCTCTAGCAATAATTTAAAATAATAAATGTAAATGTGTTTTTGTATAGAATTAAAGAAATATCATGATTGATTTGTGTACTTAAAAGATTTTAAGGGAATCAAACATTATTTGTATATAATTGTATGAGGATCAGTAAATACAAATTGTCGGAACATATCAAGACTGTCGGCGCGGTCGTCTGCGGAGTGGCGGGTGGCGGCGCTTGTTTCGACATCTCCTAATTAGCTGTCGATATACGACACGACTCGTCCTACTTGACTTGTCAAATTGATACTTGTAAAATTCATAAAGCAATTTAAATGAGCCTTGTTAGCCAACATCGAATACTTAGTACAGCCTCACATTTGTGCATGAGTATCATGACAATGCGAGCGATTGATCATGTCAGGAGATTGTCCGAGTAGGAGATGGCGCTGGTTCCTCTGGTTGTGATCGGCGTGAGGTCGGCCGGCAGCGACCGCCCGCGCCTACCACGCGCCCCGCCGCTTTGCAGTCGAACGCGCCGAGCCCGTCTGTTCACCCCTACTGATGAATATTCGCTTCACATGGAACAAAATGTGCAATATAAACATTATAATCGATTTAATTTTTGATAATGTTTGTATTTGAATGTTGATTATATTGCAGAAATATTTTTATACACATAGAAATAACACATGTGGTGTTGATCTACCTCATCAGCAGATATTTACACTGATTAAATAACAGATTATAACGTTAATTAACTTTATAAAGAGCAATAACGTTACATTTCGGATCCACTTGGCCTACCTCGAGATCTAATGTTTTGCTAGAACTTAAATATTTTGGGCTGTCACCGGCCCACTGGTCCGAGAGTTTGTCAGCGGCCGTGGCCCGTGGGCCGGGGCCGCCTGCGACTGCCGGCGCTCGTTTGTTTGACTTGCCAATATAAATAGATGAGAACGAGCGCCGGCCGAATATATTTACGCACACTTACTCCGATAAAGTTATTTGTATAGGATAACTAAATAATGTGTTATATTGTTGATGAATTGTATTACGGACGTATTAACTTCATAGCAATAATGTCGCAGTGACAGATTATATGGAACTTAACTACCTCAGGTAACGAGTAATAGGGTTAAGAGTCGGTCGGCACGGGGGAAGGAACGCACCCGCAACAGAATACCTCAACTTGCCTTCTACGATTTTTATTTTAAAGAGTTTTTGGAGTTATAAGTGGTGCGCGGGGCGTGCGCACGCGCACCCCCTGCCCTCCCCCGCCCCCATCGACTAAATATTTAGAAGGCACATTTGTCTCCCGCATACTGTTCAAAGCCCTCTCTAGTAGTATGGTTAGATGTAATTACGTATGTAAATATATTATTATTATATCGATAAATTTGTTATTTATCATATTCTATTATCGTAACCATTGATGGACTTATTTTTAATAAGTTTTCCGTAGCGATTCCCAGTTTATATACAATAGAATTTAAGTACGATAAGATTGTAAGTTTCTTTTGTGATGATTATGTGTATAATTAATTTAATAATCAGTTACCAGATGATTTCTGTTACAATGAGTTGAGTAAAATCGGAAAGTTAATTATGATAAGATGTTGTTTTCTTTACGATTGTTCCCTCAATCCTTCGGACAAGTGTCGGAGATTGCATGTGTTTAGCAATGTTTCATTGAGAAATTCGTTTTATTATAAGCGTAGCGCAAAATTATGAGTATCCGACTGAACTGGGTAGAGACGTCGACGCCGACGCTCCACGTTACCTCACTACAGCCGAGGGCGCTCGCAGCTGGCGTTTCTGCCCGGTCCTGTCTTAGAGATAAGTCTTCAATATAGATAACACTAGGATAAGGCGACAGATCTGTCACACTGCTAACAGGCGAACTATTATTTTGCTATGCGTATTTATTTGTTCACAGCTGCGAGATATATCTTCAGATCGGAGACGTTTCGGATATCAAACACTGTATTCTCGTAACGTGAACAAGTAAACATTCAAATGCGAAATGTCAATGTAAAGCCCTGCGATTTTATTGTGTCATGATTACATTCGTTTATTACAGATTTATACAGGTTGATCACAACGTCAGCGGGTACGTTCCGAATGTGGGTTCATGCTACTTTATCCTATCTAGATTTTCAATTATCACAGTCCTAGTTGGCTTACATGTCCAATATTCAGAACGTACTCTAGTTTTCATTATACTTACGGTTTATTGGTAGTAAAAGAGTTTTCAGATCTGTGAGTTAATATAAATTTAATGTGAATATTGTTGTTTTATTTTTCATCCTCCCCTTCAGCTGTCTGCGAATTATGCTCAGCAATTACTAACACTTAAATTAAGTGACAAATTAATTTAGCTTAAAGATATGCAATTAAGTATTGTCTTGAAATATTAATCCGACGTTCAGTTTCGAACATAGGGAAACTATTTTAAAAATAAATTAGAAAAAAAATTGAATATTTAATTTGTCGCTAACTCACAATAACATGCTGCTAAACTAGAACATAATTTGAAATATCTTACATACGACAAACAAAGAGTAATACAACGAAACGTAAGTAAATACATCTAAGAATAAGTGAACGAAGTGCAGTATCAATACACAGCAAAATAGAACATACGATACAAATGATAATTTCTTCTGACAACTTATTCTTGGATATTACCGAACAATCTCGGAGTTAAGGTCCACACGGAGCAGCTTCCTGAAGAAACGCGCGGCAAACGGACACTATGAACAAGGCTAAGTAAAAAAGGTAGGTCCAATGGCCAACAAATCCTCAGCAAGACAATTATTGATCTGACTTGGTTATCCCTAACGTACTTTCGAAGTATCATTAAAAATAAAATAGTATCATAATCGACTAAAAAAAATGTATGCTGAGGAAATTGAAGATGATATCATGTTCTCGTTAATATAACGTTTTAGGAGATTCAATCACCAATAAAGACTGACTAAATCATCCGCTTAGTCATATCGCATACGCACAAATCAGAATCGCGAGTTCTAGGAATTAATCTGGCTTCCGCCTTTCGGTACATGCCCGTACAATATTTCTCTTTTCCTTTTGCTCGCCCTTTTGTATACAACGTTATTTATTTGCATATATTTTTTACAATAATAATTTTGATACGGACATAATTATTTAATTAATTATAATCATTTTAATGAGTAATTAAATTAGGTGCGTTACTAGATTCAATGTGATATTGCTTTCAACAGCGTTGCGCGGTCAGGCGGATCCAAATTTCGCATGATTAATACATTCTCCGTGTCTTAGGTCTCCATCACGCGTTTAATGCATATGTAGCGTTAGTGTGTTGTACAGTCAGCAACAAAATTAGCTTAACAATTTCAAAATTTCAAATCCCCTGTATACTTTTGGGTCCGTATCAACAATCGTTTTTTGTGCGCTAAAATAAACTTCAAAGGGTTTACTTCAATTTTATTAAACAAATAATAATATTGCAACTGCAGTTAATGTGTAGAAGAGTTTGAATGTTTTGTTTTGTTAATTAAGGTTAAGGCCAATCGAATTCAAAACAGCTTCGGGTTGATAACCATTGTATGAATTTGATGATTGTATGATGGACATCATATAAAAGCTTTTTAGATATTTTGTTACGTATCGCGTTGCGCATGCGGCTTTGCAAAGTTACGCGGAGCGGTTTTTTGCCGGTGTGGTGCGGGCTTAATATTGCAATACCCGCTACCCCTTTTTGGGCCAAAAACTACTAGATTATGGCCTAAAGATATGACTTACCATATGAAGAAGATATAAATAAAAAAAATCGTACAATACAAATATACTATTTTTTCAGTTTATTAGTTACTTTTTAAAATAGAACTAGACGCTTTATTGGTCCAAGGCAACATATTGTGTGAACTAGGTAAGTAGTGACATAAACTCAAGTGAGTTTGTTTCTTGGATCAGGTTGTTTTCTAGTTAGCAGTAGGCCAGCGGCCCAGTGCAATACTTGATAAACGCGAAATGGTATTTCTATGGTAACGGTATGAACGGAAGAGAAGAAATAGAAAAGAAAAATAATGGAAATAGATCTATACAGAGTCATTCTGACATTGTGTTAATAAATGAAACAATATACTTGTTTTTACCTCTGCTAAAATTATGCCAATAATCATCCGTGAATAATAAATATTTTTGCACATGAATCCCGGTTTTAGTATTTTGATTTATTATTACTTTATAGAGTGTGAATATGGTGTGGGCGTGAGTGCATATTTGAATGAAAGTGTGAGGTTGCCGCTGCGAAGAATACTACTACTACTACTACTACTCCAAGAGTATTCGTGGCATTAGAGTACGTAAAATTAAAATTACTTTTCATTGATAAATATTTATTTTGTTCGAAACTTAAACCTTTTAATTTTACATCCACGGTTCGAGTAATTTATTAGATATAGAATTACATTTTTTTTTCATTTAGTAACGCATTGTCAAAATTACCTTGTATAATACAATCAAAAGTAATTATTCTCATTATCATTCTTAGTGGGCCAACATGGCGGTCGTTCGAAATAAAATTCGCCACGTTACTAAGTTTTATCAAAGTCAGATTCTACGTAGGTTCATAATATAGTTAACTGTGTTGGTGTTGAAGTTACCAGTGGCGAATGGTCCATATAACACAATTCCTGCCGGCTCCCTTCATGTACCTTGCTTTTGCCCGCGGCTTCGCCCGCGTGAAGGAGTTTTCCGGGATATTTGTTTTCCGACATACTGGACATGCAAATTGAATTGTAGCTTACGTGTTATCCTGACGCATAAGCAATATTACTGCAAAGTTTCATCCAAATCCGTTCAGTAGATTTTTCGTGAAAGAGGAACAAATGTGGAAGAATTATCATAAGAAAGAATTGCAGGCCGCACATACGAATGACATTAGTGATGTCAATTAATGCTATTTCGAATGTACAACATACACGTAACATGTGATTATATGTTGTGTCGGGTTCACTTCCGGAATATTTCACTTTTCACCACAAGAAGCCATAGGTGATCGGATACCCATTGCATCCGCAATAACGAAGGAAATATAACTGATGGAAGGTCATAGTACTTGGTATTAAAAGTGATCAAATCGTGAAAAAAAATCGATCTGCTTGGGTATTAATAGTTCGTAAAAATAACTTTCGCACATTAAAAACATTCGCGTAGATAATATTTATTAGTAAGATTAAGGAAAATCGGTCGAAGAAAAAAATCCTGGTTACGGAACATCCCTGAGTGGACGGAGATTGCAAGCGCTGTAGAATTATTCGCCTTGCAGCGGACCAAAGAAGATATGCTGAGCTGACTGCCAATCTTCACTGGTTGGAGGGACTCTACAAGAAAGAAGAACTAAGATTAAAGTAATTTTAATAAATATTAGTTTATTGTCTTGTAATCTACTTATAATATAACAATAATATACATTCTACTTGTTGGAGCCACAATATATAAATGAAAACTTTTTTAAAACCTAAACTGACGTATTGGCTGCTTGACATCTTATTATCGATATATACTATTTCATAAAAATGGAATATAATATTATTGTCATTCTTTTTTAATAAAATATATGTATATGATTGTTTCTTCTAAAATTATTTATTACAAGCTATGAATTTGCAGCGCGCATTCTGTCAATCGCCGACAGTTATTTCAAAGAATTGACAGTTATATAAAATTAATATTTTCGTTAAGTTTTCTTAAATATTTTAACTAACCGCGAAATTTTTTGAATTTTTTCTTTTATAAGAACCTTCTTCTGACAATAACAAACACAACAAAAAAAATTGTAAAATCGGTCCAGCCGTTCACGCGTGATGGCGTGACCAAGGGAAATAGGGATTCATTTTTATATATATACACAGATTTTACACATAAAACCATCAGATTAAACCGAAGCTTAAACACTACTAAAAACGAAGAAGAAAGCGACTCCGCTCATACTGACCGGGACTGGCTCCGAACAACGGTGGTTTTCACGCTCCTTACTTCCTAAGGTGGTATGAGAAAAGTTTATAGCGATAGCCTGTACTCTAACACTTAAGCTGGTCAGAAATAGGAATAATAACATTTGGATCCTTTGGCGTTAGTTGCCAGTGGTAATGGTAAGTGTGGTAAATCACCAAACGAGCAGTCTGCTCCTCTTATTACGAGAACTCTAAAGGGCTACATCATACTATATTCATTGTTGTAAAATAAAGGAAAATAGCCAAATGTATCACAACCCAAAATGAACCTAAATTGACGTCAAATAAAGCGTATTCTTTTCCAACAGGCAACAAAAGCAGAATTGGTTAAAACTATTTCCTAATTCTTATTATTTACTGAGGGTGAATAATTTCTAAATATTCAATATCATTATAGCAATAGAAGATTTTAATTATTATAATTAAATTAACTGAATAATTGACTTTAATTTGCATAACCCTACAAACTGAATATTTAATTTTGGTTTTAAAAAAATCAATGAGCCAACGTTCTTGGTTGTCCTTCCGATGATGTCATGACAAAGTGCATTGATCGAGTTTGGAACAAGGATGTTGAAATTAATATTTGAAAACATGTTTATTACTTTGAATTCCATATAAATGAAGTTAAATTGCTAGTAAACAAAGTAATAGCTAAAGCAGCGCGCAGACGTTCTCATCTTCCTGACTTATTTTCGTAGTGTTTACCCCAGTTTCGTAGTGTGGTGTTTCGGCAACAAGTTGACTGCGACGCCTTGGCTTTCATAAACATATCCAAAAGTATTTATGGTGCTTAATATTATGTCGAAACAAATATGTATCCTAATATATAGGCTTGTAGTTCGCGTCTTGAAATATAGGTTATATTGTACGTTTCATACTTTACGAACATTATCTGATCAGCCTAAATTTCAGATTTGTTACTTAAATCCTTAGACGTAGAATACAAATTGCCTTACCAATGTAACCTAAATCATACTTACCATATTCAAGATTTTCCGGCGAAAAGTAATCGCAACAGTTGCGCTGCTACCTTCTTCTTCGGAGATAAAATTCGTAAGAGTGTGTGTGTAATTAAGAAAAACAAAACCAAAACCAACACACATCACGCATTAACTCCGAAGGGGTACGCAGAGGTGTGACCAGGGCACCTACTTTTCGCCAAGTGTGATCCGTCCCATGATGTGATAGGGGGCGATCCTTTCGCCATATCGAGCACATATTACAAACTCCGGGCTGATACTTGGCAAAAAAAAACCGTATCTCGCTTTGCCCGACCTGAGATTCGAACCCAGGACCTCAGAGCACTGCCGTACCGTGCGTGCAGTACAACCAAACCACTGAGGCATTTAATAGCATATTTAAATATATTTGATTTGGTGCGTTTTATAATATGTAGTAGTAATTAGTAAAAAAAGAAATTGTTTTATGAAAACAGCATAAAAATTTGATAAGAAATGAGGCAGTAAGACATACAATTTTGTTATGATATATACAAAATTGTATGCATCGATATGGGAAAATTAATCATATTCATTCATATATTTGTATTGCTTACCTTTATTTAAAATTTCAATAAAACAAAAAAAACATTACTTACTATTATAAATCAAGCACTGAAATCTGGCGTATGTGATTTTAATTAAAATGTAACGAAACTTTTTATTAACCCCCAAATCTCAAAAAGAAATGTAACGTCCCGTTGAAGTCTTTTGTAGGACAGATTGCGAGCCCTTTTAAGGGCGCGATGTTATTAAGCAAATAAAACATATTAGAAGGTATGCTATCTTACAAAAAAATATAATAAATACCTTACTACTACTAACTATTAATAATAGTACCTGGTATACAAAGTAAAAATTCTGTGTTATATTTTGTCCCACTGTAAGGGTATTTTGGGTGACATACCTTTGAAATTCTTACGTAGATTTTTGATATTACAATTTATAATTCATATAAAAAGAAGATAAGAAAAATGGAAATAAACATAATCCTAGGACTATTAATTTAAGGCATATTTTATTTTGTAAGACTACTTGTTTTTGTGAAACAATATAAAAGTATTCCAAATCGTGTTTTTTATTACATCTCAATAATACAATGCATTGATATCATGTGTAAAACAGATGAACGTTAAATAAATAAAAAAGAAATACAATATTGTGTCCCACTTCGGATTATATTATAAAATACCACTATATTAACAATCTATACCTATATAATACAATAAAATTAATTTTATTTCTAGAGTAATATTATCGTTACGGCTGGTCGGTCTAAGCGTATTCAACGGAAGATGCAACCATAAAGGAATGCAGCCATTATTCTTTTTGTAGTACCATCGGACCGAGCGGCGTATAAACTAAATCTGTTAGAAGTATTTGAGACTAAGGAAATAAACTACAGTTAAATTGAGTTTTATTATAAAAAAAAAAACAATATATACAAAAATAAAAACAGGAACTAATGACTCATTCAAGTCTGTGTTCATAATACTTTTTCATCTACCCTGTATTACTGGTCATCAATTAATTACACAATAAAAATCATTGGAATATGTTATGTCATTAATATTATACAAACCAAATATTTATTATGTAAAAACGGTATATATTTGATTACAATGTAAGAGGGTTAGAAAAACGGAATATTGCTTGAAGTTTGATTCTGCGCTAATGTATTTATTAGGCAGAGACTTGTTTGTCACATTAGAGAGATTAACTGGAAGTCCTGAAGATCGTTGGACCCCAATCACCTTATGTGACTATGTTATGACTGCCTTAAAAAGGTGTTACTCTTATATTTTATAATATTGTTTTTCTTTTATTTAGTGTAAGCAACACTGTAGCAACTACTGGCTGTCCTTAATAAATAAATAAATGTGATCCAGTAAAATAAATTAGCTTTATATCCCATATATTTCTTTTAATTCTGTTCTATTATCGTAGATTTGAACTTTTTTTACTTACCACGATAACTAGCAAATAGAACTCTTATTAGTCAGAATTTAAAGTCCGTAAATATTATTTTAACATAGCTATGTTCTATAAGGGTATCTTTAAGGGTAGGAAGTGATTTGGTTTGGATATAGGAATAAATAATTAAAATATAATATATGTTTAATTTCAAATCAAATTGAGCGGTTGTTGTATTGTTATTTGTTGTATATTTTTCCCACATTTAGTAAATGTAACAAACTGGAATAAATAAATATTTTATATTATTATTTAAACCCGAATAAACCTATTAATATTATGTTCACATTTTTATCCTGTCTCAATAAAATTATTAGGCGATGCACTTCAAAACTAAAAATGCAATAAAAATAATGTTAACTGTGATGAAATGTTGTTTTGGTTTCACCCGGTGTAAACCATAGGAACGCCCTCTCTAAAAAACAAAATTTTTATAAAGTCTAATGTTGGCGTTATTCATTTATAGTGGTAGTTATTCTGTGGGTACAAAAAATATTTATGAAAACGTATACCTTTTCTGACATAGTATTATAGGTAAATGTTAGCTTTCATTCGCGATTTTGCCAACATATAACTCCGGTATAGAGATAAAATGAGTACTGCTTACTGAATCAGTGGCATACAAATACACCACTAATTCAGTGCATAGGCGGCACGGCAGCGCTCTAAGGTCCTGGGTTCGAATCCTGGGTCGGGAAAAGTGATATTTGGGTTTTTCTGTTTAGTATCAGCCCGAAATCTGGAATTTGTGCCCGATAAGGCGATAGGCTTACCACATCATGAGATGAAACACACTTGGCGAAAAGTGGGTGCTCTGTTTGCGCCTCTAAATAAATAATAAATAAAGCCTGGAGATTTTTTCTGCCTTTCTTCTTCGGAAAGTCATCGCTTAGGTAGTTAGTGAAAGACTGGTAGGTTAGGGCTTTTATTGTCCTCACCGGTGAGGATCGCGACGCGTTTCTCACTTATTGTTTATTTAAAATAACATATATACATCATTTTATTTTTCTTTCCTGCCAGCCCGAGCTGGCTTCTTTGTCTACTTTATTTTTCATTTATTTTATTTTCAATATAAATTGTCTTTGTTTATATAAGCTACTTTAATCAAGTAATAATTAAATATTCTCATGTACCTTGACTTATCATATGTGCAACTATGTTCGCCTACGTGATGAATAAAGCATTTTATTTATTTTATTTTTATATATTTACCCTTCGGGACGAATGCGTGATGTGTGTGTGTGTGGGTGTTTATTTGCAACAAACTGAAATTATTCCTACTTGGGGATCGGTGTGAAAGATTGGTTTAAGTTTCTTGGGAATACAGACGTGATCTATTAATTCCTATACCGTATGTATTTTTAGTCGGGGGACATATTTATCAATACACAGCAATTTATGTTTGCATGTAACTAATAATGTTTTACTAGTTACATGCACACACAAAAAATCAATATCTCCTCATATTTTAAAATTGGTTTAGGCTGCAAAATTTTGTATATATTTGAGTCGAAAATCGAACACTGAATATCTTAAACAAATCTTTGACTTACGTCACGTATTGTATGATGCTTCATAATTGCTAGCTACAATGTTCAACACAACAGGAGTTGCAATCTGCTGCTGGCTGCACGTCCAGGCGGATTTTAGAATTTCTTCGTTTTCCAATCTGTTATTAATATATTTTATAATCAAAACACGTTAATGTATTATCCATTTTGTAAATAATGTTTTATGCAGCTCCGTATATTTCTTAACGGTCGTTGCATCCCTTTTGTATAGCAGTAAGTTGTCATTGGAGACGTTTCAGGGTCATCTTGTGGGGTCTTAGTAATGCATTTCAATGGCATGGGAACCATGAAGGGGTTGTAGCTTGGTAACAGAAAAGGCGCGCTGGACTTCGAGTCCTAACGCATTCAATGGGACTTCGGAATTCGAATTAAGAACTTTAATATATAGATGCGCTAAGACATTTTTTTTAATGACGAGACGAGCTTGCCGTTCGCCTGATGGTAAGCGATACGACCGCCCTTAAACAGTAGAAACACCATCTAACACCTTGAATAACAAAGTATAGTTGGGTATTCCACTGCGCTCGCCATCCTGAGACGTGAGATGTTAAGTCTCATTATGTCCAGTAGTTACACAGTTGTCAAAGATTACACTATGATTGACATAATGTAATACTAGTAACACTAACGCCCTTATATTTCATACTATTTTCGGTCAAAAAATTTTGCACGTCTAGTAAGGGTAGAATATCGCGAGAGTTTCGATTTTTACATAACACCTGTAAGATGCACGTACTCTGTATTCAACAAATATAAAAAAGCGATAAAGCGTCGCGTAGACGCTGTCTGTTTCCCGCGAATTTAATTCAGAAATTGACAGTTGCTGAAGTAGTGATAGTGAAGTGTTTTTCAACACACATCGTCTTCGTGACGCTTTGTATCGCGCGACATGTTCTGAATAACAAATATAGATAATATTTTACACTACTTTCCACATAGATTGTTCATACAATATTCATAAAAAACTATCTTTTTTATTTTACCATGAACCTACATTATACCGTTGAACCGATTTTGAAAAGATCAACACTGGAATTTCTTGTCCCTTCTTCTCTGATAGAACCCGCTTTACGAACTGATTTCAGAGTAAAAATTAGCTAAATCTAAGTAACGTTTAAAATTTATTAATTTCAATTAAATATTGCATTTCATTTCAATCTTTACTATAAAAAATATCAGGTATAAATTGCAGCGTACGCTACCTCGGGTACACGAGACGTGCGAAAACCACATAACAAGTCTCCTTGCATTAAAATCACTCGTGCGTATCCGTATTACTTCATTGCGTAATAACGGTAAAGACATCTATCAGCGCATCTTCGGCCTAAGTCCTAGCTCAGCTCTGCATGCATGAAAGGGAACTCGAGTCGTGGCACGGGGGGCACGCGGGGGACAGACCGGCGCGAACCGGACCGCGCGAGGCACGATGACCCACACCGGTTTCGCTTTCGTCCGAAGGTCACCATTGAATCACTCGACGCGTGCCGCGACGTCTCCGTTTGTCGATGTCGATAAACTAGGTTTCCGCTATCCACAGTTTGTTTACGATAGAAGTGCACTATCATAATGTGATTAGCATTTAGTATAAATTCGATTGTTTCTTCTTGGTTTTGAATTATTGAAAATGAGAAGGCCGTTGGCAAACATATTAATAAAAGATAAAATATATTTGCTATCCAAGAATCGACCATGAGAGACTATGTAAAACATATATATGACAAATTACAAATACACCACAAAAAATATGTTATAATTATTATTGATAATTGTATAAAACAAACACTAAAGATTAATACCCTACAATTTAAACAATAATGTGTTTTCTAAAAATATCTGACATTCCTGTAACAGTACCAATATAATTGATGATTAAATAAACATCGACATGAATGTCGCTCGAGTCAACATTGACCACCAATATCGAGATTCGTTCGTGTAATAACAACGTTATTTAATTGAACACATGTTTGTGACAAACTCCCGCGGCCACAGTTCATACATATTTGTCCAGTTATATTACATTTCTTATTTATCTACTGCTTGCTCGTATTTTTATTGTTCGATATTTATCCGAGCACTTGGAATAACCGCATTAGTAAGAAAATTGTTATATTAATAATAATAAAAAAAATAATTGTTGAATATAATATATTAAATATTAATTAATTTTTAAATACTATATTATATAAAATTATAAAGCAATTAATCTGTGTCGTTGTGTTATCTATTTACAATAATATATATTATTATAATCAATTAGGGGAGACCGAGGATGGTAGACCAAATTTCAGTTTGGACGATTATATTTTTATTATTTTATTTATTATTTATATTTGTATATATACATAATATACCTATTGGTATAGATACGATAGGATTGCTAATAAACTTTTGAAAGAAATGCTCAAAATTCGCTATTATTTATAATACAGTATAAACACCATTTTGTGAACGTAGAAAATTAAATCAACCTGCCTTGTGCCTGAGGTTGGTAACCCATTTCCTCGTGAAAATTTGACCTGCGAAGTGATATAATAAATATAGGAATAAAATCAATAAAAACAATAAGAAATATTTAAATCTAACAATGAGCTTTATTGAAACAAAATATCATTGAAATCAACATGAATAAACTTCAAACTTAAACTTTTTGTACGACAGTTGTTTCCCGGGCAGATAGAAATATTTTATCATCTGTAAAACGGTGTACTATTTCTATTAGCCATTCTTTTGTATTTCTGCACGGTTATGAGTTATGTTTTTAATCAAATACGCAAAAAAAAACTCACTATTTACATTTGTGCGCAGAAAACTATTTACATTAGTGCACAGTAGATTAATTGGGTAGACGAGTAGCCCCAATGTATAGTTGGTCAACCAGCACCGTCACCACAATATTATTTTCAAATATACGCACTACTTCAAAACTGCGAATAAAAATAAAAATCTTAACTAAATAAAAACATTATTAACCAAACTCTTGCTTTCATTGTATTGTATAATTTAGTAGTAGAAACTTGTAATTGGCCTTTTTTGGAGCTATAAGTTTCCCAATTATAATGAAAATAAAAATAAAATAAATTACAATTAATAATAAGAGGTATATAATTATTTAAATTAAACTATTTTACGAATTTTAT
Organism: Manduca sexta; assembly: GCF_014839805.1. Classification (NCBI taxonomy): domain Eukaryota; kingdom Metazoa; phylum Arthropoda; class Insecta; order Lepidoptera; family Sphingidae; genus Manduca; species Manduca sexta. The sequence continues at coordinate 4,503,026 of NC_051141.1, read as the reverse complement.
CGCGGTTTTAATATTTTACTTTTCTCCCGACGTTTCGAAGACTTTGCAGCCTTCATGATCACGGGGGGGGGGGACTCACAGTAAAATAGTTTAATTTAAATGTCTAACATTTGCGTAAACTTAAGAAATCATTAGGTATATAATTACTTATAAATAGCATTTTTAGATAAAACACTTTTTCCCGAACAACGTGTACTCGCAAAATCGCATTTGCGGTGACACTTCGGAGATATATAACAGTTCCTCGTATCTATAAAGATGACGTAATATTTTCGAGTAGGCTAAAATTTTGGCTCTTATTCAACCTACACCTATAGTCAATCATCCCCGGGCTCCCCTATTCGCATTAATGAACCATATTATACTAAAATGTTTCATTATATTAAGACATCATTTGAAATAACAATAATTCACAAAGCCATAATTCATAGGTCATTGTAACCAAATTTGCAAATATTTCTACCTAAATAATTTAATTTTCAAAACTGGTACTAATCCGGCGTGGGTTAACACAACTGTGAAATGAGTCGTTACTTGGAACTTAATCAAATACTATATCACCGTGGTCAGGAAAAAAACTTCAACTACGCAACTCGAAGCCTAAACATAAATATGAAAAGTTACATTTTTCATCAGACAGAGTAAACAAACTTGTTATTGTAAGGATTTCATGTTACCTTTTGCCAGACTACTTAAGTATCTTCAAGTTTGTTGTTTACTGCCTTTACTGCGTATATACTAGAGAAAAAATTCCATTAATCTATCAAAATAAATATCTAAGTTTTAAATACTAAAAATATATTTAGAAATTAATTCTAATATGTACTAACGTACAGAAACAAGACGTGGATGTTGACTATATTAGCATGGACTTAACGTGGGGCTAATCCATATTAAAGTCGCTCACATGCCATAGAAAGAGCTATGGTTGGAGTCTCTATGAAGAACAAAATTCGGAACGAAGTAAACCGTCAGAGAACCGAGATGACCGGCATAGCTCTGAACGTAAGTTGGTTGAAGTGTCAATGGGCTGACCACATATTACGTTGATGCGTTGAGTAAGCATGATTTGGAGTGAAGACCGCGTCTTGGCAAACGTAGCGCGGGGCGTTCTTTGGCCAGATGGTGGGACTTACACAAGAGGGCCGGCAGCGACTGGATGCATAAAGCAGCACATCGGGCTTTGTGGCAAGATACGTCACACGGGACAGGCCTATGTCCAGCAGTGGACTGCAACAGGCTGATGAAATACTATAAATACGCAAAATTATTTTATAAATATTATGTAAGGTGTGAAAACACGCCATTGTGGCCCATGTAAGTGTGTCGCGTTCAGGGATCAGCCTGTGCATATCCGGTTCCAACAGTCCGGCATAATTGTGTCGACTGCCGAGGGGTAATCATCTGTCGTCAGTCGATATTCCATTAGAAGCCACTCCACTTACCATCAGGCGCAGGGGGGACATCTTGGCGTACACGTATAGAAATAACATTTTCTCAAATATATACCTACAAGCTTGTTAATTGTTGCGCTTGCTTCTGACCCCCTCTCCCCCCAGATTGCAATGTACAATATTTCCTTGTATATTCTAATATCTAAAATGCTACCTTATTTACTACAAAGAGTTTAGCAATGTAAAGGCCCGTACATAATATAATAGCATACTCCTAAATAGCACATTAAAAAGTACGAATGCGGAGAAATATCAGACAAACTAGGTAATATAACATGCGAATTATACAGATCAGCGTTGCTAAAGAGTTTCAATTCTGAATGAAGTACAACTGATATTAGTTAGATGGTAATAACTGTAATCATTAGTGTAATAGGTTTACAATATACTGGAGTTCAATTTTACCAACATAATTAACAATAAAATTTTGTTTTCATTCTTCGTTTAGGATTTAATGACAATAAGTTTTTTCCCGCCACATAAAGAGAACTGAGTCATCGTGTTTTTTTTTAACTTAATTAAAGTCTGAATTGTGATGTGATTAAATTCACGTGTGGATCATCGAACGGATAAGCAGAGATGTGACCATTTTATGCTTTATTATCGCGTCCCATATAGTGCCTTCAACCACAACAAGTTCGAACTACTATTCCGGGTAACTCATGTGTGTTTATCGCATCGAAAGGATGTTATAATATGAAAATAAAAAGGAAAGAAAGAATAATATACTATCATAGTAAAGATACGTATTAAATATATAGAATTAAAACAAAGTAATACAAGATTTATGTAAAAAAGTATTAGTAATTATACTTTTTTTAATTTGTAGTGAAACTATAATAATAAAAGCGAACAAACTAAAAATATATTGTAATCGGGACCATATTTTCTACAAAATAATAAATAAATAATTTTATGAACATCAACAAAGGAACGGACAACATGTTTTACTATTACAATCATATTCGTATGATTGTAATAATAAAATTGCAAAGGATATATTTAGTTTCAATAAATATTATTGTTTTGGATTTATAATTATATTTAGAAAATACAAGAAACTTAGTCTAAACAATACGTGTACCCTTGAAATGACAGTTATGCTGGTTGCAGACCAATAACTAAGCTAACATAGTTTATCTCGCTCGCATAGCTGAAAAAAATACAGATAGTAACAGCTTAGTTTATACACAAATAGTATCTAATTACCAATACAAATGGGGTATCTAGAAGACATTAGAAATCCGTAACGTAGTTCGCCATAGGGGGGTCCTATATCTATATTTGTTGGGGGCCTTTCAGGGCTGTGCGATCTTTTGGGCACCCGTTTAGTTTAATGTAGGTATGTGCCAAAAGGAGTCCCGAAGCTCGGGGACCCCATATCACTGAATCGGCTGATACAGCGGTAGCTACATCCTTGTCATAAATGTACCTAATATAAACAATATCTAAATCCCAAATCTACGACAAGTTAATTTTTTTACTAATCTTCATAAAATGATGAACGCAACAGGTAGTAACTAACAAATACTATGTAGACACACGTCAGATTGGAGTTTATCAATTTATAGTAAATGTGTATAGGAAACGATTATTTAATGAACAACAATAAGACATAGTAAAACTATCAAGTATTATGAATAGAAACTAGAATTATGAATTAATGTAAACTTTGACTAAAAATTACCTTTATTGTCAAACATATGTTCAGTAACGCCACGTAGATAACGTTATTTTCTACTTATGGTAATTAAAAACTAGTCGTGTATAGTTTGCGGTCTACTCACAAGTATGAAAAAATATCTTAGCTATGCGAGCTAACTTAGCTTTGCTTAAGGTGTGCAACTGGCGTTATATTTAAAAATATCCAGTACCGAGAAAGGATTTTAACTATCGAGATCAATTGTGGACTTGCCGATTGTAAATCGATCTAACTAGATAATCGCGAGTAATTTAATTGGTATTCAATAATTTCCGGCCACAGAGCGTTGATCACATAAATTATTGTGGGCGGTGAGGCTTTGATGCGGTCCAAACTTCTCGAAATTTAAAATCTTCAAGCGATTATGTGTGAGTAAACATATTTATTAAATTGCAGTTAAAATATATCGTACAATGAAAATAGACAACTAAGGGCAGTAAACGTGAATAGGCATTGTAAAAATATCAAAAATAATTCAAATTAATAACAAAATAAGCGATAATAATGTAAGATAATGTAAACTACTTCTGAAACTAAATACATACCTGAGTCTAGAGAATTAAACAGAAATCTGATATCTCTGCTAATTCTCTTGTTCCAAATTGCCGTTTCGAAAATTCGGCATTTAGTGTAAATAAGTACACCTTAAAATCTATATGAAAAGGAAGAGTCAAACACACGGAGTTCAACTCAACCTACGTAGATTTTATAAATGAGGCGATAAAAAATAGGTAAATTCTGCTTTCCTTCCCCTTACATCGATGGTTACCGAATGTAGGAAGTTAATTCAAACAAAGAGTTGTCTACAAACCCGCTGCGGTATTTCCGATTGTTTGTTTTATTTTATTTTGCATTCCGTATCGTTTGGTGCCGCCGCGGTGGTAACGACCTTTTGCACTTGAGAGCTGTGGTGTCAGTATCGCTTTAACGCATATATGTTTTGCAATTAGAACTCAGGAGCATGGCGGCCGAGCGAAGTAGGGTTTTTTTCGTTTCGGCATTATTATACTAGAAAATGCGCTAAAAATTTTTAATAGAACATACATAAATTACTATGTTGAAGTGGTGATACCTAAGCAATTTGTAGATAATCTAAAATTTCATTTAGTTCAAACCTTTCTTCCTATAAACGTGGATTATGTTTTCCAGCGTTTGACTTTGAAACAAAAAATACGAGTTAAATAATAACATAACCGAATTTTATTATACTTATATGTTTCATATTCGACTATTTCGAAAAGACGTCTTTATACTTGGATGCCTCTTAGTAATCAATCGCTTCATGCCAGAACATTGACGATTATCATAAAAATTGAAACCACAAGTGATATCATTTCAGAACTATTTTGGTCTCGTAAACACATAGCAATTTTAGATCAAATTCCGAGATACGTTTCAAGATTTATTGTGAATTACTAAAAGGTGTTTGACCTTAATTATGATTAAAATTTCATAGACAGATTTCATATACTGACTCTTATAACATAAAACATATTCTTGCAAACAGACTCTCATTACCACTAATCTAACGAAAACATTAGCTCTTCCTTATTAAAATGGTAATATTTAAATTTGTCCTTGTGGATGACCAGATAACCCCGCTGGTCAAGCAATACCTACGTAAATAAAAATGATTTGATTCGAAAAAAATACGTGTTGGTGATTGGCCGTGGCTCTCAAGGAGGCTGCAAGGGGAAGGGGTCTCTGACCCACTCATTCAGACCACTGCGCGACTTACGCACATAATTCGCACACGTATTTAGCACCAGAGTCATGAGTCCCTTTGTTGATAGCATGATGAAGACCACGGAGGTTGACTTCGAAAGTAGCTGTCAACGAACTTTTACTTGTGCCGCATATTCCTCAAATGCAACTGTGATTTTTGTAGTATGAGCCTTTTCTCATATTCTTTATAGTCAATTGCAAGATTTTAATGTAATTATAATTAAATTATCTTATTATCTGTTATTTTATTGGTTACGTTCATCGATCTCTTAATAAGGGGTAGGCAAAGACGAAATACATTTGATTCAAAAATATTTGCATTGCTCTCGGTTTCGTTCCCATGAAATCTTGAACAGGGAAGAATCACAAAAACAATGATTTTCACGAGGTAAAAACATCCGGCAGCCATAGTCGATACCATAGGCATAAACATAGATCTATACCATAGGCGATCTACCAATTAGCCTTAGATAACCCTTTCACGTGTGGAACTATCTGCCAAGGCGAATGTCCGCAGGTTCAAATCCCAAGGGCACACACCTCTGACTTTTCTAAAAAATCATGTGTGTATTCTTTGTGAATTTATCGTTCGCTTTAACGGTAAAGGAAAACATCGTGAGGAAACCTGCACATCAGAGAAGTTCTCTATAGGAATTTCAAAGGTGTGTGAAGTCTACCAATCCGCACTAGGCCAGCGTAGTGGACTAAGGCTTAATCTCTCTCAGTAGTAGAGGAGGCCCGTGCTCAGCAGTGGACAAGTATATAATACAGGGCTGATATTATTATTATTATTATTAACCCTTTCATAGGTCAGAATCATTTTGCGGCCCCCGAATTTAGGATTTCATGGATCACGGTCGATTTGGACTATATTACACATATCATAACTTCTTCTGAAAGCCATTTTAGCCAATAAAAAGTCGTCTTTAAACCTTTCCCTTAAAGCATAAATTACAGAATCAACAAATTCACATTGTTATTTGAAGTTAAATTATTATTAAAGCCGTATCGAGGTTTGATTTTATTTTGTTTTTCATAATAAATGTATGCGATTTTTTTGTTTTCTCAATCGGCTATTACGCTCCCACGTTGTTTGTTTGTGAAGGAAGTCGTCAGATCAATTACATTGATAAAAAAACAAATAATATATGCACATGATTGTGTTTTTAAAAAGGTAGACAGAGACGCAATTATTGTCACTACAGTGCTAAGCGTATTTCCATAGCAAAATGTCATAGAGAACAAGCATATCGCGATTCGTTGTAATATCTCGAAGTATATGAGTAGCCATGGCGGGAGGTGTAAGGGATTCCGCCCGAAATGACGTATGTTCAACTAACAATTGACTTTTTAACATTAACAATCTTCTGATACATTTTAAAATAAATATGAATGTCATTCATTGCACATTTTTTTTTGTTTTAATCATTTGAACCAAGTTAGTACCTTGGCTACGGGTGTCTCAGGCAGATCCTGGGAATTAACGTGTTTTAGATTATCCTAGCCCTTGATTTCGATTTATGATCTACTAAAATTAACTTATCAAATAAATTATCGACAATCATTTGACTAATTCTGACTTTTAAAGCTTTGTCAAATTTTGTTCGAAGCTCAGGTTTGAAGTATTTGGCATGATTATCTACGAGAATCGATAGTCTATGAGCCGTATTAATAGGTTCAACTCAGTTTTGTTCTTAAGGGCGATCTCAGCTGAGACGCTGTCAAATTAAAATAGGCAGTGAAAGGTCGTTGCTAGTGAATAAACAGATATCAACATCTCAAATGATATCTTAAGTCAGAGCATATGACCAGTCCTGGATTTGTAAATAGGCTATATATGCCGCGGCCTATGGGCAGCAGCCACTTAGGGGCGGCAGATTTCAGCAGACGCTCACTCGATTTAATTAATTCGTTTATTTAACTTTAGTGCCTTCCGTAATATAAACAAATGGAAAAATATTAAGTATTTTAGAAACCTACATACATACCTACATGGGGCGGCGGAAATAACGTAGCCTACACTCATGAAAAACATAAATCCGGCACTGCATATGACTGATATTGACAGCTTAGTTTCGTTTGTTAAAAATGTTGACTTAGCTAGGAGTGAGCCCTTAAATGACGACTTAAGTTTTGTCTATTTAAATAGTTAAATATATTAAATGTACAGATATAAAATTTATTTATTTATACAGCCCTTTAGATACAGATACTTGAGTTACAGATATGAAATTTATTAATCTATACAGTCTTTTGTCTATCCCTATGGTGTCGTATTAGCTATGTATATGTATTATTTGTATGTCCAAACGTTGATTACATGTTAACTAGGTGTAGCGGCTTAGAAAATCGTTTTGCGTTGCAAAATACACTAAAATACTAAACATTCATAACTGCAAGTGCCATCTTTTTTTAAAAACAGAAACAAATAAAAAATTTACGAAAGCAAACTGTCAGGATAAAAGTATCTGGGTATAAGTTAACCCAGAACTTAATCTACCCGTGTGCCAAATTTCAACAAAATTCGTTATGATATTTCTATGTTCACTTCTCAAAAACATACAGACAACCAAATATTTATCAAATTTCGGATTAATAAGATAAGTAAGAAAGAAAAAAAGATAAAATTGAAATACTGAAAAGTAAAGTATAATTCACACTCGGTTCAGAAAAATGGAACCCAGACTATGCCAGTAATGTACACAACAAATAAAATTTAATGAATGGTGAAAATAAATAAATATGACGAATGTAAATAAATAGTCACAATATTATATTTACCTATTTATGCACTAATAATTATTGAAGGCATCATAATTAGGGAAAGGATAGTGTGTGTTGGGTTCAATACTGTGTTGGTTTAATGTTGTGTTTGATTTTACCACTGTTAACACTATTATATGCATCCTTTTTATATAATTATATTTTAGACTCTGTAGCTACGCCTAAATAAATAAAAAAATACATCAACCGAGTCCTATCACATTATCTTGACACGTAAATATTATAGACATATATCGGTATATTTGCAGTATTACCTACGTGAGTGATCCTTTAAGTACACATAAGTGGAATTCAATAAAACAAAATCTTACTCTTGTGTAGGTACAGGAAAATCCAAATTATTATTCGAGAAGCAATCATTCAATTGCGAATTTAGAATAACAATAAATTATAATAAAAGGTTTTGTAAAAAAATATTTTTCTGTAAGATTTTATCTTTTTTTTTGTGCAATTACGCAAATATACAATTGATAATATTATGAACATTGTAGTGACTCAGCATATGATTCTGAGAACATATAAAAACTAGACCCATCATACAAACTTTACCACTGATCACATACAGTGTGAAAATTACCACCAACACACACATTCACGCCTTTAATACCTGTTATGGTATAAGCAGAGAGGCAAATAGTGCGCACTTTCGGCATTTGAAGGCTTACCATCTCTTGATATGGTAAACGCGAACTTATCATCATATTAAATCCCAAAGTCTACACTGCGCTGATATTGATCAGAGAATTCTAAAATAACTTCACCCCACCCGTGAAACGAACCCGAGACCGCAGCGCGGCAGTCGTACCGCAATACAAAACGCCACCGAAACAGTGAGTCTCCAAAAAATATCGTTACGATATAAATATCGTTAAGAAAAATATTATTATGTTAGTATGTAAAGTTTAAGAAACCATACTAAACTAGCGTGACGGATTAAGCCTTAAACCCTCTCAGCAGGAGGGAGGCCGATCTCAGCAGTGGGGTAGTAAAATATTATAATACAAGATTGGTATTGACATTATTTTATTACCAAATGTCTGGCTGACGTCTGACTTCTTTGAGGGATCTGGAAACGACCATATCATGTTAAAAAATCCTACACAACTATTGCTCGACCTGGGATTCGAACTCAAGACTTGTTAGTTCACAGCCCACACGTGTCAGCTACATCAAGGACGTGAGCCACTACAGGCGACACGTATCACCTAGAAAATATTTTTAGACCATCACGTCACATTGTGTATTCTCGGAAAAATTAAATATTAATATATTATTGTCCGAGTTGGGACATGAACTTATGATCCAGAGATAAATTGTGTTATTACAAATCCATAAATACAACGTTTTGCTACCACATTCCAAGGGGATTAAAATTAACAATCGTATACCAGCGACTCGTTCGAACAGTTCAAACTCTATGCATCCTACCAAACATTTATAATCAGAGATGTAATCAATGTGTTTCATTTTCTAGAGAAAGTGACAATTTGAAAGATTTTAACAAATTAATGATTAAGGAATTATTCCCCTTGAAGTTTGCGGTGGGGACATTTTTGGGTTGTTTAGTGTTATGTTAAGGCATAACTGTAGAGATGCACGGAGCTAATTAACGATGAACAAATCAGATAAAAGAACATAAAACTGTCTAAGAAAACCAGCCAAACAGAATAAACTAAGGCACTTTCCGTTTAAAAAATAATAAAAAAATATATTGTACATGATAAATAAATAACCACCATGTCAGCAATTAAATACGCTGTCCTTGGAACGCAGACGACCTTAGGACACGGAGCGAGTTATGCATAAAGAATCAAACACTAAATTGGGCCTCGGACAAAAACTGGTTGGTTCAGTCCTGGATGGTGACGTCAGCCAGCCGAAACGCGTTCGCTTCCGATGAACAGAGGACCTATTCTGAAATCTATCGCGAGATTACTTGATTATGATAAACATACCGAAAAAATATGAAAAATGAATAAGTCCTGGGATTTTGTCATTTGTCGAGTGTTTTGAGTACAGTGTCACAATAGACACAAATAGTTGGACTTTTATCATGTGTGTTAATAAACTCTCATGTTTCTAGATACTATATTATACATTTTAAAGTATAAGATATATTTGCTAATATTATAATGTCAGTGGTAATGGCGGCTCAGAATCAAAAGTTCACATCACAATTGTCTGACGTCAATACGTAAGTAGACCAGAGGACGTATTGTTTTGCACTGCAGCTGAGCCTTACTGCATAAATATGAATAATTGATACTGAATTTTTCAGCTCCTGAATCTATTATATGAAGTACCGTTTGTTGAAACTGCTACATTTATTTAATAGACGCTTGCGCATGACGTTCTAAACTCGTTATTATTAATTGTCAAATGATTTTTTGCGCAGTAGTGAATAAGGGATTGTTTTTTGAGTGCAATGTTCTTCGCGCATTAACGTGGGTTCAATAAACTTCTCGCCAATACCAGAGATTTTTTATCCTTAGGTATATTTGCGCGTCGTTCTCTTAGTGCGACGGAAAACAACTTGATGTTCGGACTATTGTACCTTACACGTACGCATTTATATTTTGCTTCGACACTGAATAGTTCATCTATCTAATTTTAGTATTGTTACGAAATATGAGTAAATGCTACTCGTCACATAAATTAACCTGATCTAATACAAAAGACGCACACTAATCTATGCCCCAAATAAATTGTATTATAATGACCATTAGCTATATTAACTGTTTTATACGATAACTGTTTTATAAATGATGAAAATTCTATTTTTAAATAAGAAAAAAACATCAATAGCTTATACACCAATAGTCACATATGTCATTGCGACGAATAACTTGAACTCTGAAGAATTTTCTATAGAGTTTATATAAAGATATAAATATCGATAAAACTTATCCGACGTTTAAACAATTAACCATAAGTAAAATTTTAATAAATACGTAGATTGTACCAGAATAGTGATCCAGGACTTATAGAAATCGAAAGGGGTTTAACTGTAGATGTTCGGAACTGCGCTTTAATAGGCGCAACATTTAGTTTCGCAAGCTTGGGTTTGAAACGCGTCTCTTTTTTATATGCCTGCATTGATTTAGTTGCGTTTTGGCCTAAATAAAGAAGCATTGTTTGACGCTTTGTTATTGAAGATATTAGACTAATATGGATTTTAAATAGTGAGGTTTGCTGCTTTCATAAAATTTATTAATATTTGTAGATTTTCATGTTTGTAGCCGTATTTAATGTCGCAGATGTTTTGCTTTACTAAGGTTGATCAGTGTTTGTCCACAAATTGTAATTTAAAATAAACATCTCATCAGGACACAATGAGTTAATTTTATAAAACTCAAGGTACTGGTGTATTATTGCATACCTCAAACTATTTCGTAATGCCAGATTTCCGCGTACACATTATTTAATTTTATTTAAATCTGACCACCCATTCGCTACCGCAGAATTATCAAGTATTCGATTGTTTCCGGCATCATGTGTGGTTAGTGCGTTCACACGATGTTAAGCGACATTATTTAACCGAATTGGTATTGTGTGTTACTTCAGTTGCGAACTATATAATGGGTTAATCTAATGTATAATGAATCACTAGAAGTACGAGGTCAAGGAATTTCAATTTGTTTGGTTGATTTTTATTCATCAGTGTCATAGGTGCTACAAAAAATATGTTTATATATACAAATTTAACTGAGATATATGTTATAGGCTATAAGATTAAGATATTAAATTTGTTAATAAATGTAAAATAAATTTTAAACCTAAATACACAACCTCAGAATTACTATGCTGCAAAATCTTGATTTCGACGACTTAGGAAACGTCTATTTCAGTATTCTAAATATGAGTTAAAAAGAACGCCATGACACGTAAAGAATATCCATATAACTATTTAACTGGACAGAATATCTCCATTGCGCAAACTCGTGGTCACTTTTACAAGAAAAAAACATGGCGGTTAGTCATAGGTCAACGGCGCGGGGCCAGATTCTTTGTCGATCTTATTCTTTATATTGACAATGAAAATAAATCTTTTCAATTTCTTAGTAATGTTTGCACATCACTTGATGAAGCTAATGACTTATGCTTTTGCGCCGAAATGTGGAAGGTTAAGATTATTTAATATGTACAACACTGTATTATATTATTATAATATCTAAATGTACAGTCAGTAATATAAGAAAATGAACAAATGAAAATTTCAAGTCGCCATTAAGTACACTCCTGTGTTTGGTTCAATAATCGCTTTTCCTTTAGTAAAATAAACATCAAAGGATCGATTTTATTTTAGATAAAGAAAATAAATATTTCGATTGAAGTCAACAAATCGTTTTGTACTTTTGAAATTGTTCAGCTACTTTTGTGGCTCACTGTACATAATTTTAACGGGGATGCAACGGCTTAATAGCGTAATGAAACAACGATATTATTTTTCATAACGAACCTACTGGAAAGGGAAAATGTAATAAATAACGGATAATAACAAATTAAAAAATCTCAACTTTGATCCTTCTGTATAAATGGCATTTTAAATCATTGTCATATATGTGTTAAATTGCATGTGAACACGAATTTCGCGTAAAACAATGAGTCAGAAGTCAATTTATTATATATTTCTTGTAACTCTAAAAATAGACATTTTATAGCGGCCCGCAAATTATTGCAAACCAGATACCTCAGTCAAAAACAACCATCTTAAATATTAATTGTAATGCTGTTATTTATTGAAATTGCTTTGGTGGACTTAAAAGCATTTTATAAAGAAAATTAACGCGCATATTTCAAGTATCGACAAATGCTATGACTGCCTCTGTGGCGTAGTTGTAAGTGTACACGGTACAAGAACGACTACCGCGCTGAGATCCTGGGTTCGAATCAAAATAATTGTGACTGGGTTTTTCCATCTTAAAAACATTACTTAGTCGCAGCTCGGAGTCAGGAAGTTGGCGGTGTAATACCCCCGTGCCTCGGAAAGCCAGAAAGCCGTTGGTCCTGCGCCTGATCTCTCTCTGGTAATGTCGGCTTGCCGTCTCACCGAACTATGAAAGTGACGGAACAGAGAGTGCACCTGTGTATTGCGCACACACTTGTGCACTATAATATATCCTGCGTACTTGGCTGATCTCCGTTGGGATTGGCCGTGGTCGAAATTCGGCTAGGAGGAGATTAAATGCTATTATAATTCCACTAAATACAAGACAACACTGTTATCTATCATAATAATAAATTATATCTGTAGTTAATGAAATAAGTGCTTACTATTAAAATTAATGCTTATGCGTATATACACTAATTAGATTGTATTTACTTATATATATTTTGAACCTTAGGGGGGAGATTGGTAAATGACTTTTTACTTTTACTTTTTTATATCCTTACGTATTTTGAACCTTATGGTAATTACTTATTTCTTTTATCTAATCCTTTTTGTACTAATCGTCTTGTTGGTTTTGTGGCAATCGGGGTAGGTTCTGGGGATTTGGTAATATGTTATTGATAATTTATGTAGTCTACTTCGTTTCACGTACCGATAATGGTTTGCGAGTGAGGTGAGTTTTATATCAGGAAGTAGGAAAACGAACAGACGTGTCAGCAGAACGCGATGAACCCCAGAAGTCTTAGAGTCATGCCAATTCTTAAGAAGGAGGGAAGGGATACTTTCTTTCTTCGACAATATGCGACCTCTAATACTGGTAGGTTATGCTCGTTTGGCCCGATTGTTATTTGCATTTTCGAGAATTAAGAGCCTGAATACACAGAGTTTTTTAAACGATCTGACATCGTGTTCCAATCGAAATAAAAACTCACAGTAACAGTTACAATCGGGAATTATATTGGTGAAAGAGAGTGCGCTCATCAATTCGCGAGTCTTCAACGCGTTCACAAACTTCGTGTGCATAGACCCTAACGTGCTCAAGTAATACAGCTACAATCAATTTAATTGCGATTCGAATCTACTTAATGTCAGTTACATTTTGTAAATTCAAACATGAGTCAATCATGTGTCGTTTTTTTCGAAAATCGAACACAGTTGCATCTGACGTGTGAGGTGATTCTTTTTAATTGCATTATTAAGTTAGACCACACATTGTTGCGGCGGCTTGTTTGATTCATCACCTTCAAATAACATTACGTTTTTCGTGTGAAACCTTTGATGCTTATTATCCGATGATGTATATTTACGACTTATAGGGTTGTCACGCTGGAGTTTAGATATCGTGCATATAATGGGTATATTTTGAGGCCATCGACCGTAGTTGGTTGAAACAGACTATCGTCATGTTTTCCTGCAAGACTCGTTTCGGCCTTAGCCTAAGTATATATAACAAACCACGTCAATCTCGGTATACCAGGAGCTTCCTTCTTATATAAATCATAGAATATGCCATATCTGATGAAATTTTAAAATTGTCGTTACTGTAGTCGTTTAAAAAAATAAAAATGCTTTATTCATCACGTAGGCGAACATGGTTGCACTTATGATAAGTCAAGGTACATGAGAACATTTAATTATTACTTAATTAGATTAGCTTATATAAATAAAGACAATCTATATTGAAAATAAAATAAATGAAAAATATACTTAGTAAACAAAGAAGCCATCTCGGGCTGGCAGGGAAGAAGAAATAAAATGATGTATATATGTATTTTTGAATAAGCAATAAGGGAGAAACGCGTCGCGATCCTCCCCGGTGAGGACAATAAAAGCCCTAACCTAGCTAACCTACCAGCCTTTCACTAACTACCTAAGCGATGACTACCCGAAGAAGAAAGGCAGAAAGAAACTCCGGGAAAGGCAGAAAGAAACTCCGGGACAACGACGTTTACAAGAAGCACCCATCAGCCCCAGTAAGTAAATTTCAATAATAAACAGAACATAACATAACAAACAATGTACAAAGAATATATGTTTAATGGTGGCTAAACACCGGGCATATTACTTTGAATCTCGTTTAAGCGCCAATTTGGGTGCAACACAAGTTTTCGTAGGGTAACCATATTTTATTACGTTAATGTTAAATTAAAATAATTTTATGTGCAATATCATTAGAATCTATATCTCAGTTATTGTATACTTGCTGCTTTGGCGGCATAAATAGACAACGTGGCTGACACCTACATATTGTAGTGATGAATGCGGTAGTCATAATTTAGCGGCGATAGCCTAGTTGGGTATGGAACGGACTGCCAAGACGAATGTCCGCAGGTTGAAATCCCAACGGCACACACCTCTAACGGTTCTAAAATCATGTGTGTATTCTTTGTGAATTTATCCTTCGCTTTGACGGTGAAGGAAAACATCGTTAGGAAACCTGCATATCTGAGAAGTTCTCTATAGGAATTTCGAAGGTGTGTCAAGTTTACCAATCCGCACTAGGCCAGCGTGGTGGACTAAGGCCTAATCCCTCTAAGTAGTAGAGTAGACCCGTGCTCAGCAGCATACAGACTGGGAATCGAAAGATTCCAGGTCCAATACCCAGGTTGGCCATTGTTCACATTTGTGTAAGACGATTTGATGAGAACTAAATTATGACTAGACTGGCGAAAAAAACATTGGATTATTACTGGTTTGTGACGTAACCTTTAGACTTAAAAGAACTAATAAGAGAAAATAACCACTTCAAGGCTGATTACGGTTGAAGAAACCGACTTCTTCGCATCGTTTTTTTTATAAGCTAAAGCATTCTAGTCTTTATTAATAAAGTATTTAAGAGTCATTGTTAGGTGGCGGGGGTCATATGAGAGATTCCGTCTGGGTTGATAACACCCCGTAATATATTCCTCCTGCCAGGGTATTTGGCCAATTTATACTCCCAATATGTACATATAATATGCATAATAAAAATCATGCGTTTATTATATATATATTAAAATTTATTCTTCATAAGTTTATACCTATAGTAGACGGCCGTTAAGGCGGAAAAGTTCTGGAAGGGCGAACACGAACCGGAACACGCAGCGTAGGCAGGCCCCCCACGAGATTGACCGACGACTTGGTGATGGTCGCCGGAGTCCGACGGATGAGAGTGGCCCAGAACCTGTCCCTGTGGCACTCAATGGGGGAGGCTTATGTCCAGCAGTGGACGATTACTGGCTGAAATGATAATGATGAGACGGCAAAAAAAATTAACGAATAATATTTATTATTAAAGTTGCATAAAGTAATATTGTTTCAATTACAACATTAAAATTTTTATACAGCTTTGTTCAAATACTACTTTTACAAATATAGACGTAAACGATAATTCAATATAACAAAACATCATGCCAGAAGAGGTAAACGTAAGTAAAATCATATAAAATACGTATTAAGTGTTTGTCAGAATTATTTGAATTAATAAAGAGTTAATAAATCAAATAACTAAGAACATTGTATTAAAAAGAAAATGACATTACTATAATACATTTTAATCTAAAATTACGACAATTAAAATATAATGAATACGAACACTGGTATATTAATTTAAGCAAAAGAATAATTATTAAAGTAAGACTTATAAGTATTTCACAGGGATGAAGTAATCAAATAGTTTAATATAGTATTTTAGATATTATTTAAATTAAAAACTTCACAGAGAACGTATCTATAACTAACTTATGATCGCGGCTTCGCCCGCGTGAAGGAGATTTCTGGGATATTTTTTTTCCGACTTTATTGATATGTATCGTTATGTTATGACCAAATTACACAAAATCATTGTAAATTGTATTGCTATTTTGATTACTGATCAATATTACTGTAAAACTTCATCTAAATCTGATCAGTAGTTTTTCGTGAAAGAGGAACAAACATACATGCCACCATCTTCACAAACTTTGCAATCATAATATTAGTAGGATATTTCCAGTCAAGTATTAATTCAAATTTTAAATTAAGTATTAATTTCCAAATTCGACTTTTGTTCACTTATATTGCACTTACGCGCTTTACGGTCAAAGTACTCACGTAAAATCAATATATCTCGTTTAAGTACAATTAAAAGGTACCACATATTCACCCTAACCGCGATAGAAACGCGATATTGCGTGGCTGATGCACCGCTGCAATAATTGTGGCCCGAGGAAGATGGACATCTCACGTCACGGCAGAGTTTGATTAATTACAGCATGCCGAAATGCACGGAATTTTTTACAAGCGCCATTCACAGGAATTGGTTGAATTGCATTGAAGCTCATCTAATACCTACTACATCATAACATTTAACAGATTTTTTCTCACTGTCCATAGTTAAAATAATTTTAGTTTGGAAACATTTTGTTAATTTACAAGAAATTTACTTGTATATGGATGATTACAAAGTGTTTATATATGTATGATGTGTGTGTATATCATTCGGTTTAATGGTTTAGGAAAATTCGTGCGGAAACTTATACACCCAAGGATTCTCCATAAGAAGTTCGAATGTTAGTGAAGGATGCCAACCCGAAGTAGGCCAGCTTTGCTAACACCTAAACCCTAATAGACCCGAGCTTAGCCTTGGGCAATAAATAATACAGGACTAGTATTATAATATATATTTTATTTACTACGACACATTTACCTTTGCCAAGATAGAGACGTCTACGCAGTCTTCTTGACTATTAGGAAAATTATCGTTATAGTGAAATGTTTATCTCAGTTTTGGTCCTCTTACGAATGTCAACAAAAGCTGCTTCCAATATATATACATGATGTTTTCAGGACTGTTGTTCTCTATGCAATTACTTATTTTTACCTAAATCATTTGAGTCTTCTTTCCAATGAAAATAGTGCAATATAACAAAACGAAATAGTGTCCAAAATACCTTACTAAAAACTAAACCCCATACCCATATTGTACCGCGAGACCGTTAACAGATATTTTAAAGCAATTTGTACAATAGTTTCAAAAGTATTACAATTTCTACGTTCAATATTTGTGTAGTTTAAAAATAATATCCATTATATTTCTAAAGTTTTTCGTAAACACGGATAGTAAAGGCTCAAAATAGATAGTGTATTAAGCACTGAAATAGACTGAGAAAGGCTTTATATCTTGATAATACTATACACGGTTACAATGGGCAACCGGGTAACAAGCAAACTTCATGCCCCGAAACGCGTGTGTGCCGATTTTCGTATAATTGCGAGGGGTGGAATTAGTTTTTCTTTTCCCGTGTGTATTTTTTCATGAATAGTTTAGTTGTAACAGAAGTCATCATCATCATCATCCTCTATTTATGATTTCTGTTACATATATTATACAAAAGAAATAGAGGATTTAAAGGCGATTAAGGTAATTTCGTACATCAGTGGCGAAGGGAAAATTGTTAAAAAAAGGTACTTCGAGGCAAAAAAATGCGTTAGTTAACATATCGACGCCAATTTAACAAAAAACAAAAACTAAGACAAGCGTAAATAAGCCTAAAAGGGAAGCCGGTAGGAATCGGGTTGTAGGTAAACAATAATGATATGAATAATACAACGTGTCTGTGGTAAATATTTATAATTATTTAAAATAGCATTAGTCAAATAGTCATTACTCAGAGTATGTTCTTTTAGTTGTGACAAATTAAATAAAAATAAAAAAACAAGGTATGTATTTGTTTTTGTTCGCGGTTTCGAGTGATATAAGCTGGTGTTTTCTTGCAAAGAGACAGCGTTAGTAGCAAAAAAAAATTTAATGAGTTCTGTATTGTATAATAATAATTATTCCTTAGAAAAACTCTTAAAAATACAAATATTACGTCCACAAGACGACTGAGTATTAAATTTTTCTGTGAAAGTAACTTTCAAAGGAATCAAATATAAGAACCGAATAAAATTTTAAATTTATAGACCTAGAAAGAATCTCGACAAATGAACAATAGTTAATTGTTAATAACATTGGTTACATTTCTAACAATAGCTTAAAGATTTATTACAATAGGGTTTAGTTTCGGAGTAGTTTTTCGCGCCCCGTAGCGTTGTGCTTTGTGCTATAGTGTAAACCGGTGCCAACCGCTGACTGGCGCTACACACGCTAAAGCATACCTTTTATAAAATATGCGCGTTAATTAACTAAATGTCCATGCTTTGTTCAGTTTGCTGTATTTTTCACATAAAATTGAGTTTATTCTGATGGTGTTTGAAAGCTGAATTGCATAATCTTTTTTAATCTCGTGAAATAAGACAAGTGGGTTCCAATGCCGGGTCAAGGCGAATTGTAAATTGTTTTAGAATTTAGAATACGTGTCTTGTTATTTGTATTTAAAAAGGGGTTTTCTTTTGAAAACACTAATTTAAAAACTTACTACGCAGTGTTACATAAATAAGTTTAACATGAAATGCAGCGGTGGGTAAATCAAAAAACGATTCGGACTTGTTGACATGAAATCGAATGGGATTCTGGAAAAATACATAAAAAAAAATTGACAGCATCAATACCATTGAAATCCAAACTCCAGAAAAACCTTACCATACGATAAAAATACGTGAAACATTTGAATTTTTGATTCGATGATAATGTTGCATCCGGCGCAATTGCACACAGAGTGAGTTCACGACTTCGTAAACAACCTACAGTTGCATTGACAGCATTATTGTTTTTTCGTTTAGATGCATTGACGACTTCGTGTTCATGCGCGAGAGTGTCTACACAAGAAGAGGAATCTACGCAAATTCCAGACTCCAGATAGATACTGAACAGAAAACCCAATATCACGGCAAAAGTCATACGCCCGTATTCATAAACGTTATTTATCTAAGGACTGCTATCTATCTATTGCTGTGATAAAAAGTCTGTTTCTCAGCTTTATTTATCTGACAGTTTGCTGGTTGTTAAGTTTTGTTTATCTGACAGCCAACTAGATTGAAGTTGTATCTCAAAATTAGCCAATCACAACGCCCCTATGTCTACGCACTGCGAAGGCTACCAGCCATCAGCACTAAGAAACAAATTTGTTATCACAGAAATGCTCCGTCCTTAGATAAATAACGTTTATGAATAAGGGGGTTAGAAATCATGTTTTTAGTATAATAATACTCTGTATGCTGTATGGCAGTGCAAGCAGTGAGTAGCGCGGCAATATGTAAAATATTGAAATATGTTAGTGCCATGACAGAACAGGGAGTCAAGGTGACGTCCCGGCGTCAGAGCTCTCTGGGCACGTGACGGTAGGAAAGATCAAGACGTTTTATTTTAATGCGTTACCATCTTTAAATTTAGGTTTTAGTTATGGAAAAAAGTACTGCTATCATGCCTTATCCGACCTCATTATCATCATGCATTAAATGTCTGTAGAAATGGTCGCAAAGAAAACTATTATTCTATTTTCTAATGTAAGGAATAAAACCAACTAATTACAATATAAAAATTAATAATATTAAACATTTATTTTATACCAAAACACTTCTACGACATTTAGTAATTGATATTATGTCAACAAAATACTATTAAAAAAAGACCACCCCAAAACAGCAATGATAATAATAGACAAACAAATGGTTCTAAAACGAAGAAGAAAGAGATCGAAGTATTAACTAAATACCGTGAGGGACGGAGATAAAAAATTTATAGTGACACTATGGGTGGTCGAAGCCTTTTTTCCTTGCAATTTATGTTACAATCCGTTTCGAAATCGATGTCTGTAATTCGATAACAATCTGCCTTTGGCCAGAGCTTAATTATAATCGTTAAAATTTTGCTATAAAGTAAACATAATATCTGAATGAGCAATATGCACGTATTGCTTAATATTTAGAAAGGCCTGTTAAGTACGTATGTATTATTTTTTCCTAGTGTTTTGTGAAATCGAAATATTTTATTATTTAGTCTCCGTTAATATGGGAATAGTTTTGTTTCTTTTAATACATCTCGTTGGCAATAAGAAAGATAAAATGTACTGTGCTGGGTATCCCCCAACTTCGATTTATGATTTTATTATTGAGGAAATTAGCCAATACTTGATTACTTCCTAGCCGAATTTCGGCCACAGCGGCCAATCTCAACGGAGATCAGCCATTTACGCAGAAAAATAAATATAAATAAATAAATATTATAGTAGAAGTGTGTGTACAATACTCAGGTGCACTGTCTAGATCCGGTGAGACGGTAATACGACATGATCGGAGAGAGATCAGGCGCAGGACCAACGGCTCTACGTGCTTTCCAAGGCACGGGGGTATCACACCATCAGCTTCTTGACTCCGAGCTGCAACTGTATAATTTTTAAGATGGACAAAACCAGGCACAATTTTGTCCCGACTCGGGATTCGAACCCAGGACCTCAGCGTGATAGTCCTACTCGTACTGTTGACAATTATAATTACGCTTCCGATCCAGTCTATAATCATTGTATAGGGTTAAAATAAACAACCTTTATTAAATCGTCCAAAATTAACTAACTCATAATAATTATAAGACATACAGAGTAAACATGACATTGACATTGCGTGGCTAAGTAAACCACATACTAGTTACTTATCTTTTTGAAAATAACACTTTACAAGTAGTTTGAGTACTTCTAGTACGTACTAGATGTAAAATAAAAAAGGAATAAGTTTCAAACAAATTTATATCAATAAATAGTAATTTCAATTTTACGCGCCCTAATGCTAATTCTAATACTAAACTAAGAGAATTCGTCCCAGCGGTAACATCACACATTCAGTCACAATTACAATCAGACATGCCGTAATCGCACTAAATTGCAAAATAATAAAAAAATCAAATGAGTAAAACTCATATCTTTGGTAAAAATATTCGTTATTCATGGATGATTTGGCACAATTTTAGCAGTGAAGAAGTCTATAATATGTTTTAATTTATTGATGCAATGTCGAAATGATCTTGTATAATGTTATAATAGTGTAAAATCCGTATGCTGGTCGTAGGATATATTTTATATACCCGAATAGCGACCACCGTACACAAAGTTTTAAAACCCACCATAGTGGCCCACGAAAGTGTGTCGCGTTCCGGGATCAGCCTGTGTATATCCGGTTCCAACAAGCCGGCAAAATTGTGTCGACTGCCAAGGGGTAATCATCATCTCCCGTCAGTCGATATTCTATTGTACTCCACTTCACAAACCAGTAGTGGAGTCCCTTAGCCGTGCTGGTAGAAAAAAAACTAAAATAATATCTCATAAAAAGGAGTACTCCATGCTCTATACATTGAACTGAAATAAACTGATATCAAACTGTGATTGTTGATAGTAAAATACCTTGCCAGTAAAATACCTTGTACAGTTGCCAGTTGCCAGGTGCCTTTATTTAGTACCGATTTGTTTTTATGCCTAGTGTTATTGGTTGCATTGCGTTTCCTGACTGAACCAAATTATAATAAACATACACAATGCAATAACACTAAAGAATAAAGTTCAATTTATTGCAAGAAACCAACATTATTCGGCAAGGGAATGCCTAGTTTGAAAATTCCACTACGAACTTACTATCAGACGAAATCGTTTCATATGCACTATGACAAGCTTATATATATATATAACTTATGATTTGAAACGAATGTGAAAGTTTTAGGTTTTCTAAGAAAATTATGTGCGAATTGAAAAATAGTGTTCCTAATATTCCTTATAACTGTACGTTGCAATTTGTATTATTTTGGCAATCGATGCATGAACAAAAAAGGCTATTTTAATGATATTTAAGTAACTGTAGCAGACCCTTATAAGAAAGTATTTTAACATTAAGCTTATTCCCCAAAGTTTTTAGAATTGTAGTATATTTAGTTCAAACTTGTAAGATGTGACCAACAGTGTCCATTACACGAGTCGAATCTTTACTTGGATATCGCAGGTCATAAACACTATCCCCCTTATTCATAGATGTTTTTTATCTAACGACCGAGTAAGGCTGTGATAACAAGTCTGTTTCTCAGTGCTGACGGCATGGCAGTCTTCGCAGTGCGTAGACGTAGGGCCGTTGTGATTGGCTAATATTGAAATACAACAATAATAACCAATCACAACGGCCCTATGTCTATTTCTCAGTGCTGTTGGGCTTGTTATCACAGCTTTACTCCGTCCTTAGATAAAAAAACGTTTATGAATAAGGGGGTATGTTCCTAAATATGTATGTGCCTTTATTTTAGTACTAGCTTTTGCTCGCGACTTCGCCTGCGTAAAAGAGTTTTCAAGGATAGAAACAGACTCAGGGTCTCAAACTATCTTTATACCAAATTTTGTCGAAATCCGTTGGGTAGTTTTTGAGTTTATCGCGTTTAAATAGACTATCCCACACTAAAAGTTTTTATTTTAATTCGAACCAGTAGTTCCTTAGATTAATACGTTCAAACAAACAAACTTTTCAGCTTTATATCATACTATCGATAGATCTGTTAATTTTACTGATTAAAATAAATAACATATTTATTTACCAAGACGACAAATTAGTACAGCCGTAACTGCCGCATCGTCAAATTACTATAAATATATTACAAAGATGCCTATAGCTGAATACGTGTTTCTGAATAAAG
This sequence comes from Manduca sexta, assembly GCF_014839805.1. Taxonomy (NCBI): domain Eukaryota; kingdom Metazoa; phylum Arthropoda; class Insecta; order Lepidoptera; family Sphingidae; genus Manduca; species Manduca sexta. The sequence goes on along the minus strand of NC_051141.1, from coordinate 4,479,912 downwards.
GTTTCACGACATATACACCTTAAGTCGGAGGTCTAGCGAATAAAATGCTAGCTAAATAGTAGAAGTGGGACACCTTATATGTTAGATTTATGAACTTTCGCACGCCATAGGGGCGCGTTCACTTCGACATGGGTTTTTATCTGTTACGTGTAATAAAGATTAACAAATATGTGTCATCATAAAAGTTTGTATTGATTATTATGCTAGCTATATAGTCATTGTAAAAATGCTTTTAAAACTATTTATCGAAACTTTAGTTTTATTTAGCCTGTTTGTTTGTGTACATATTATGTATCAAATACAGTTTCCAAAAGTTGTTTTGTCTAAATTTATTTTAAACTTGAAGGAGATATAGAAATGAAATTATATACCTGGTATCATTTCTGGTAATCGTCAATATCCAATAATCGTGAGTTGGTATAGACAAAATGTTACTTACTTTTCTCAAAATTTTGCTCTCACGTAAATAATCAAAATAGTAATCAAACTATTTTTTAACCTAGAGCATGTTGTGGTTGCCTGTTACTGAAATTGCAATTAGTCCAGATGTTTTTTTTTTTATTACTTTTTTGTATGTAATATTGTTAATTATGTTGGTAATCCTTTATAAATAACACAAAAATAAATAATTTCCGTAATTTGACGCGATTACCGCCAATGGCAATTATGAACGTGCCCTAATCGGATCAAAAGGCTTATTATACGATATCCTGGTAGTGGCGCGGCAGTCGGCGACGCGACGCTTCGCTATAAGGTGCTGTACCTGGTAACTTTTACTAATATTGTTTATTACGATATTTTATCACCGCTTTTCTTTTGTTTTCGCTGTATACGCATACCTTTTTCGATAGTTTGAGTTTCGCGTGAACGCGTGCATGAGAATGATTTTTATAGTGACGAGTAAAGAAAATAGTTTCCTATGTAGCTGGCAATGCTTAATTAGTATCATTAATGTAATACTCCCGCGATTTGGAAATTGTTTTAGACTTAGGATTATGTGTTGAGTTTTGTGTATAATTTATGTTAAAAAGCACTAGAACTGGGGAAAATAATATTATTAAAAATTCTTTTGTTTCTTTTGCAATTATTTATCCGATATTTAATCTGGTCTATGATCTCGAAGCCGCAGTGAACCCTTCGCCACTCATAGAAAAAATCCACATTGTTTTTCCTTGAGACATAATGTCGGTATGCGTAAAAAAACAATAAAATACTTAGCACAGAGACGCCACCAGGAAATCTATTTGTAACTGCATTTTAACATAGAAATTGATTTTTAATGCGCCGAAAGTCAACACGCGTAACGGTCGGCGCTTTTCATCGGAACACAAAGCCGGCCGACAAAGGTGCCGGCACTGCAATCCGACGACCATTGTCGAAATTAACTTTACAGTTTACAAGTGATGAGTAATTAAACTTTATTGCTTGTAATTGGCATAAGCAATGTGCTAAGTTTGAGTTTATGACTAGTAATGTAAATACGAGCTTTTAATATACATAATTCAATGAAAGCTTAACTTTTTAAGTACGTGCCTGTAAATCAGTATACAAGATGGTATTCAATTCACTATTTTCACGAAATGTGTTTACTGAGTTAATGATACACAATAAATCTAAAATGCAAAATACTAAAACTAAAGAAAAACGACATGAATTCAATATCACAACATACTGAAAATCTCACTTTGTTGTTATAATCTTTTTTCTTTTTAAATGGTACAAAATTGTTCTAATATAATTTGCTGTCGTCGTATGTTTCGAAGTGAATTAAATTAAACCATGTATAATATTTGGATTGTCATTAATAAAATTAAATACACAAAAAATATAAAGTCCCGCACGCAAATTGAAGTCTTGTCAATTATGAAGAAGTTTCGCTCCCATTTCATTAAGAGTCGATATAAAAAGTATTTATCGCTGCACACAGGAATCGAACCAGTGGCTTCTATTTCCAAAGCCCATGCTTCGCCCACTGGGCTTTAAACTTTCAAAACTATTGTACATATTTTATATTAACATTATAATGCTAAAGAGTTTGTGCGTGCTAATCTCAACTCTCACTACTAAATCCATTTTTATTTGTTTTTTAACTAATAGGGAAATTACTCCTGAGTGCTACAGGCTACGTTTCATATCGGGAGGACTTATACCGGAAAATTTTTCACGCAGGCCGCAGGCTATGTTAGTGTACTATAAATCTTACACCTAAGGATGACTTACTAATTACTTTTATACCTAATGAGGTCTAAATATAATATATTAGACTATTAGGGATTAATATGACTATGAATTATGAGTAAGGAATAAACCTTAATGTTACTATTAAGCAAATGAATGTGCACGATCTGTTCAATATTTCTAATATGATAAAAATGTCTATTCAAACGTTGAACCCGTGACTTCGGAACTTACGAATGAAAAATAATCATGTGGGATTATATTTTTTAACAAGTTCTTAGGCACAGTCTTATTCTCCATGACAGTGCAAACTCACAACGCGGCTGTGTTACGTTAAATTAGTATAGAATCATTGAGGTCTATTCTATAGACGCGACCATAAACTATTTGTTCAAAATCTGAACTATAATGGCTACCAAAACGTCACTGTTATAACCTATTTATTTACTTGAACAACAAATAATTTTACTTATATGACTAATATTTTTTATCACTTAGACTCGCGTTTTTATATTATGAGCGTCACTCCATACACAACCACAATCATTCACATTGACACCATACTAAAATCAGTTTGGATGGATGACAGTTCAATTCAGTTGAACACAGTGAATGTTCCGAATGCCAAATCAAGTACGTAGTACATATATATATATATATATATATATATATATATATATATATATATATATATCGATGTATAGAATGATATTCTGAGTGCAAATTTTTATTGACTTAAACGCGACGCGGTGCGCTACGTGCTTATAACCATTATCAAAATAGTATAATTGCATACAGAAAAAGGCCTGATGGTTTGTATTAAAAGGAAATATCGCAACGTGCTCCTAGTTATTCTCATTACTTTAAAAGTAATTTTATAACATTTTTATATTTAAAAACGTCAATAAATCTAAAAAACATGAATCTAACTCCAATGGCAAGGCTCAATTGAGACCTCAAGAGACCCATTGGTGTTTCCAATGGTGTTTACCAAATTGCAAGTGAGGAATCACCTCACAATTATTTAATAAAGAATATGTAATTCTTAATTATTGTTACTGATAGTTTTAATTGAACCACTTGATATAATTTAAAAACCAGATAAAAATTGTTCGTAAAATAAAATACTACGCCAAGAAACTAAAAATTTCAGTTGTAAGGAGAAAATAGGTAATGTAATAATCCTTTACTAAGTCAAATATTTATTTGATAATAAAGAAATGCCTTAAATTACTTATAAAAAATGTATTGTAACAATTAAGAATTTTGTTTTGGAATACGCTCACATTTTTGCTCTGTTACCTAGAAATATGGCGGGGCAGGGGATAAAATATTTATTTAACTACTAATTTCAGGCGACGTAAAAAAGTAACAACGTGGCAACTTTCTAGTTTTCTTAACCACTTAAGTCTAACTTGCTCATTCATATTATAGAATATAGAGCATAGACTGTACATTTTAATTTTATCGCTCATCACTAAAATATTAACTCCCTAATTATTTCTCAAAATAAATTTACTAACGAAATAATAGGAGACAATTTTGTGACTACCCCTGTGGCGTAGTGGTACTGTATGCGCAGTACGACAGTGCTCTGAGGTCCTGGGTTCGAATCCCGGGTCGGGCAAAGTGATATTTCGGTTTTATCTGCTCAGTATTAGCCCAGAGATTGGAATTTGTGCCCGATATGGCGATAGGCTCCCCCGCTATCACATCATGGGACGGAACACACTTGGCTAAAAGTAGGTGTCCTGGTTGCGCTTCTGCATACGCCTTCTGGGATAAATGCTTGAAAATGTGTGTGTGTGTGTAATTTTATAAAAATCATTTTTAAAAATCTTTGCGTTACGTACAATTATTTTGAGAAATACTGAAATACTCGCCATCATTATATTAAATTTAATTCGACACTTATTAGCTCAACTTTTATATAATTATTGCATATAAAACGGGGACAATTTTTCTATTGAATCGCCTACAGAATTCATATATTCTATGAGACTGTCTAGCGAACAATTTGAGAGAGAGATAGGGATATTTTTTTGTGTTGTAGTTAGAATGGTTCCCACAATGATTACCTTCACCTGAGTTTGATAGCGATGGGGTAGACGTGTTAGAAATTATCGATAAATTTCATCAAGTTCACTTACTTATCAAAATAGGATGACTTGGTCGACGTTAACTAAAAAAATTACTTTATTGTCATTGATTGTAGTGATAGATACTAATGATATTTATTATAATGATATATTGTTATTGATATAGATTTAATTTTCTGGATTAAATAATACAATATTTTTAAACTGGAACATTTAAAAATCGTAAAAAAATATAATTTGGAAGAAATCTATTTTGTTGATTTAATCACGAATAATAATAAGAATTTAGCTATCATTGGCAGAATACTCAATGAAATAATTTATTTCCATTATCGATATACGATTTCACATCACTATTAAGAATGCACCTTGACAGCACTAAGGGAAATGGTTTTTTTTATCACGTCACAGTTTACAATATATCATCCCTTTATTTAATCGAGTCGTTACATATTCGCGCACACGGCTTTGTCCGTCAGTAGAAGGGGTGCAAAAACTGAATATGCTCTAAATATCTCAATAGTATGAGAATATTTTTTTAATAATGTTACTCGTAATTAAAGGATATGAAATATGATGTATACTTTTACCAATTGTCGTTCAATTTGTACTAATTATTTGATAACCTTCCTTTGATTTTCTAGGCAAATAAATAAAGGAAAAATGATATTTTTTTAAACAAATTGTAACTTAAATTGCATACAAGAGTTTGATAATTAGTAATATTATTAAAATTCATGTAGGAAGAGCATTAAAATTATGGACAGTACGATAATATTGGACTACGAGGTTCCTAGTTTATTTGTATATAATATATATTAATTTTTGAACTGGTGATTCCTGATTACTTTCAGACATATTATGTAAATTTTATTCATAAAAGTATAGATTTCTTCAATAATAATTTCTACCTTTGTAGGAAAGATTAAACAATATGAATATATTTTGTTACTAATAATTTTTACTTATCTTTCATTATATTTACATCCTTTTGACGAAACACAATTGTTTCTTAACTATCAAAAATACATATAATACTATAACTATTTAATAACATCGAATTTAATGTTTCATATAAAAACTAAACAGGCCGAAAGGGTAGCAAAAAACATCACAAAATTAGTGACATTAACAATAATTCCAAAAATACTATGTTCAGTACTAAAAATTAACAAGAAACCGATAAAAATAAATCACATAAAATTGCTATTACCCAGTCGAGGGGCGTGGTGGCGATGCATTTTGTTCCTTTTTAGACCCCGGGGGGGTCAGCCCATTATAATGCTAATGCAGGGCCGGCGCGAGATTACGATGCGGTAGTGTAATCAATACGGGTCTTATTTGACCGGCATTTGTTGCTTCTGACCCTATGACAGGTTGTACAGTGGTCACCTAGCGACAAGTGATAGTAATTCTGGTGCGCTATTGTTAGTTTAGCTACGTTTGACAAACAGCTGAGGCAGGTATTTATGTTGTATTTAAACAACCTGTAAATTTTTCGTGTTGTAGCCACAATCACAGGTTAAACCTGATGCAACTTTGCAGATGAATGTGTACACAATACACATGTGATATTAAGTGATTTTTAAGAATTTATTTCTTTCTTGACGATAATACTTCGACTATCTTACTGGTATTAATTATGTTTATTAGCAATACTGTTTATTTACCATGAAATTAGGGTAGATATCTGCTGAAAAAGCGGCTATAGCTTAATTGGCAGGGGAATGAACTGCCGAGATGGATGTCCACAGGTTCAAAACCCAAGGCCACGCACCTCTAACTTTTATAAAAAGTTATGCGTGTATTCTTTGTGAATTATCGCCGTATTTAACGGTAAAGGAACACATAGTGAGAAATCAGCTAAGATAAGTTCTCTATAAGAAGTTCAAAGGTATGTGAAGTCTGCCAACCCAAACTAGGCCAGGATCGTGGACTAAGGCCTAAACCCTCTCAGTACAAAGGACGCTAGTGCCCAGTAGTGGGACACTATACACATGGCAAGCTAAGCCACCTACTCCCTTACCTTTTCTACAAATCATTAATACATTTATGTCAAACTGCTACTCTTCGTGTGCATAAGCGCCATGCGGGAGTAATACATACTTAAGCACAGAGATATCCGCAAATTTTACGATTATTTCATGACAAGACTCCAACTGATTCCGTAGCTAAATCTATTTTAACTACACAACACTAAAAAGGGATTGCAACACTCCTTTAAAAATGACAAACATCCAGGTGAATTGGTTGATTGTTTTTATTGTGAGAACAAATGATTTATAAATCATAAAGACGTCTATAAAGCTCCCACTGGCCATTGTTCTTAGTTTTGGAAGCTTTCAGTGAGTTGTTCACGGGTTTTAAAAGTCATTGCCGGCAAACACGATTTTCGTCTAATCTTGTTTTAAACGAGATTCAAAAGAAATATCGCAAACAATATTGTTTAACGAAATTGTTGGTTAAGGAAACTGGAGTGTCTAATTTTAAAGTATTTTACTAGATTTACTAGATCTTGAAAATGTATAAAGGATAAGTATAGCAGGAAAAATCGTTTCTCTTTAATTTATGGTTATTTTTGCTATTGTTTTAAACCCCAGAGAAGGTGGCTTAAATATTTTATAATTAGCCGAACCAACTTTGGCAATCTTAAATGACCATAGTTCACGATACGATAATTTCTAAAATATGAATATAAACGTGTATTCATATCGAAAATCAAAAGCATCCCGCTTTATTCTATGTACTTAAACTTTACTAGACAGGTTGGTTGTACCTACTGTCTAATTATAGTACTAAATGCAATAAACAATTGTAACGAAATGTTATATTCCCACAAATGAACAGAATAGATGCAACTGTTCAAATATTCGAAGTTTAGTATACAAAAGCATGTCAATAAGGCAAAATTCGGTGAAGCTTTGCAATTTAAAACCTCCAACGCCGACCCTAATCACGTGCGCAGTTCGTTTACAATTCTCAAAATCTTATAGCCGTAGAGCAAGCAGTGCAACGTGCATTTGGCGCCTCGGATGCGTAGCTTTTTTCTAAAACAATTATTGAACTTAAATTCCTCAAACAATACCATCAAACGATTTTATACTTAATTTCTTAGAGCTTAGAGTATCTTCCGTATGGCTCGTTTTAAAATTTTGGAGAAATCTAAGTTAATCATTTCACGGTGCAAGTTCATTCGATTATGGAACTTGAACGATAGTAGCAAGGGCCACATTTGAATAGCAAATTTCAATGTCCTTGAAGAAGGATAATAATAATACATTTTTTGTGTACAAAGATGTCCGTGTGCGATGCACCAAGTTGCATCGGTGTGCGTTTAGTCTAGCAGCTGTGCCTATTATTTGTGTATTTGTGTGCGTGCATTGTACCACGACACAGCGAAATTGATACTTTTAAATAAATGCAAAATATTCAAAGACATTATGGTGTTCGGGATTGCGTGACAGTTTGTTATATCCCAAAAAGTAATGTCTACGGCGAGTGAATCGGGGCTAAATGTGTTTGTATTCTGTGTAAATAATTATGCGGGCGATAATAACGATACGGCGATGTTGCGATTAGCTGGATTCTCGGGCATTACTTTGCCGACTCTTATGCATAAATTGGGTATCATTTTGAGCGATTATGAGGTAATTGTAGGATATTTAATCATGTCTGTATGGTACGAGTGAATGCCGTGAAACGATTTCATTTTTTATGTTATTTTTTTATATCATCCTTTAAGGGTATAAACGTAATTACCAAGTGACATGCTATAAAATAAATCACAAACAATTTTTTATTTTATTTATATTCACTTTGGAATTAATGAGGTTCCTATTTTAAATTGTCAAAAATATATGAGCCAACAGTCAAGACTATTAAATCTCTTCATACCGCCATGGAGAAACTTTTTTTGCATTGGCTATGCCATTCCCAAGAACATGTGGACCGCTACGTTGCTAGATCAAACACACCATCCTGCCGTCATTGTACTTCCATTATCAATACTTTCCAAAAAAAATATTGTATAGCATCTATCTCTTTCCCAACCTACCCCACTTCCACGTTGGGGTGACAAGGATGCATGTATAGGAGCATCTTCAGTCGTAATTGCTTCCAAAATGAATAGATGTTAAACAATAGAGTTAGAAGAATGACAAAACGGTTTGCGAAGTCTTTTCTTTGGGTGCAGTCGCCAATTTGTTTATTTTAATTTATTTTACTAAGAATAATAAAGTTAGAATTTTTATCTTTGGTTTATTTTGGAGAATATGAAAATCGTTTATTAAGCTTAAGTAAGTTTACGTGTGGTAATTTCATTCTGTAAAGCTTAAATCTGTAGCCAAAATTTTAAATTTATTCGCCGGAGAAGAATATTTATTTTACGTTACTTGAATTTTAAGATTTAGTATTATGAATTCAACAGTATTTTATATCGATATGCGTATATCAAACCTTTAATCCATAATTGTTCTATCAATTCATAATTACGTCAACAGATATGAAGCTGATTAGTAGCTGAATAATAATAATAATCCTTCATAGATAAATTGTAAATAATATCAACACCGATACCTGCAAACGAAAGTTACCTTGGTAGCCTCAATTAATCTGCATTGAAATCTTTCAACAAGCCGAATCCCTTCGTATCTGGTTCCCACACTTCGTCAGGGGTGCAGGGGATATGCATTGTGTACACAATTTCGCAGTGATCAATTGTGACCGACAGGTGTCGGTACCTATTCGTTACAGCATGCGATAGGATTTTTGTGTCGGTGTTTCCTACGTTCCATTATTTCAATAGTAGCTGATGCGATAGTATACTATATTTGTATTAGAGTCTAAGTATAACCAGCGATTGGGTCTTTAAAGAATTTTTGGTGCTTTAAATACCTACAATGAATAAATGATATCTCTGATGCTAAGACTGAAAGGCCGTGCTAATTGGTCACTGTATTGACCCACTTGCTAAATTAGCGTCATTTCTATAGATCACGAAGTAAAAATGCAATTTTTTTTTTTTCATTACTTTGAATGACAATGTAAGCGATACGACCGCTCATATACAGTAGGAACACCATCGAATACCTTGAAATACAAAATATTGTTTGGTATTCCAATGCGCTCGCCATCCTATGACAAGATTTTAAGCCTTATTATGTCCTTATAAATCAGTAGAACTTATATATTAGTAATTACACTGGCTACAATGTCCTTCAAACCAGAACACAACAGTGACTACACACTACAGCTTGGCGGCAGAAATAGACATTACGGTACCTACCCAGGCGAACTCTCACATGAGAGACCTACCACCAGTATCATATTATTTATACTTTTAATAATACATTTATGTGTCATTTCAATGTTTTATCATAATTAACCGTAAACTTCAGACATGAACAATACTATAATTACTTAAAGGACAAACATGCGAAATGCATAATTTAAAGACGGGAGTAACAGATAGTGTGCCGTGTTTAAGCGCCGTTACTTCGCTTTGACTATGCTCATGACGAGTGGTTGTTGGTCTGTCCTTACGTTTTATTACGGGCTTGAAAGTTGCCATTCTACCCCAACCTTATAAAACACATAATAATCTTTCACACATTTTATTCGATTTATATTTTGGGTCGGTTTTGTTGGTTCAGGTGAATATAGGTACATTTACTGTAAGCTTGTATTTGATTTGAAATAAATAATCATATCGAGTCGGTATGCATCATTTCTTACAGCAGTTGCAGGTTATTTGGAAAAGTTATATAAATAATTAAATAATTTGCCAGTATCCAACATGTGGGTATTTTAATATAGATATATGTTTCAGAGAAAAAAGTAAAATGAGGTGCTCCCGGCTTAATTTGCAACAGAGATCGAAGCAGCTGACAAAACAGGAAAAAACAATAACAGTCGATAAACCAAGAAGGTATTGCCAAAAGCGAATGGTGAATCCCGAACATGAGGAAGATCCTAGATGGACGGATGTGTTCGAAAGGTAGTTTAAAGTCTATTATTAGTTGTATAGAGTTCAATTTATCATTTGCTTACAAAACTAATTTTGTTACACGTGAAAAGATTAAGCAGATATTAGATAATTTTCTTAAGTTTCCTTTTTTTATACCTATGTGTAGTGTATGCGAATAAATTTTGTTATTGACTATTACTAATGAATAAGTTGTTTTTATTTAATTGAAATGAAATGAAATGAAATGAAATAAAATGAAATGAAATGAAATGAAATGAAATAATTTATTTGAATCTGTAAAATGTTATACATTATTTAGATTCCGTCAAAATTAACTCTACCACCAGTTCGGAAAGCAGTTTTCACCAGAGAAGAACGGGCAAGAAACTCTGGTGTTGCTCTTTTCAATCAGTGTAGGGTAAAGACTACAGTACATGATAAAGTAAGAAGAAAAAAAACAAAAAAAGTTTAGAGCAGTTCATTTATAGGCTCGTGAAATAAGGAATAATTAATTCATAACACATACATCATAAATAAAAACTGTTACAACGAGTTATCGTTCCCGTATTTTCAATATCGAGTATACAACGTATATTATACAATATAATATTCATTTCTCAGGTTCCATTGCAACGACGATGTCCGATTAAGTGGCGTCCTTGATAACAAACATCCAAACCAAGACAGCGAAGATTTATACCTCACCGTCCAGACTTTAAAGTTTCAAGGTGATGTGGAACTGATAAGGAGGCCCAGAACCAGTTTCAAGTATAAAACGTTGACTGATAACGACAAGCACAGAATGTTTGTCAAACAGGTCGTACATGAAGATGAAGATGCTGATAGATCTTCACAACTTACTTGCTATTACTTCGACGACTACGTGAAATATCTATTCAATAATGACCGATCAAGGCCTACATCTGGAAAATCAACTTTATTTTTACGAGAATTGAGCAACAAGTTCGAAGAAAATAAGGCAATACAAGTAGAAAGTTCAAATGAAACCAATAAAAAATTAAGAAACGCTGAAACAAAAACTAAAACTTTTATAAAGAAAATAGCAAAGGAAAGTAACGTTGACAATAAAAATATTGTTGACATGAAAGATGCTAAAATAATGTACCGGAAGGCTGGAAAAAGGAAAAGTCTTACTATCTCAAGAGCACAAAGTCCTGAGACCGTACAAGTGATTAGAGTAGATGTCGTATGCAACTATCATGGTGGTTCCGTACTTTCCGATTACGAAGAGAGTAAAAGAAGCTCCGATACTCATTTTGATAAATCAGCTGGTAAAATTGATTCAATAAATATTAAAAATTCATCTTTTGCTAATAAATATTTGTTAACCAATACAATAAAGAGCCTTGATGAGAATTTGTCCGGAGGAGCGAAGGTAACACTGCTATGCAAAACTTTCAAATTGTCTGACAGATCTAAGCTAGATAAATCTAAAAGAGACAGAAAGGTTATTACAGCATCCGAGGATTCAAAAGAAGTGATTAAAAATAACACCAAGAAAGTTAAATGTAAAAAATAAAACGACTTAAATGATAAAAATTGTCTTTAATTTGATTGGATATAAAAATGGCGAAGCGTAGAATTTTTTTTTTTGTAATTCTATATTTTGTGTCTGCGAAACGACAATTCGGACTGACGTCACATACCTGCGAGAAAACTATAGCGTCATTCTGGCGCCACCCTTGTTTTGCTAAGTGGTTCCCAATCTGGGGTATATTAATTTCGTTACTAATTCAATTTGCGATAAATTAATAATGTTAATATTTTTTATTACTCTCGTTATTTTTTAATACGGGAAGAAAACCCCGTTATACCCTTTATTAAGTACATTGCGTGCACGGAAGAGTGTTTGTTTTGGCATTATTGAAGATTATTAATAAAGAAGGAATGTAATAAAGTAAATTTTGTATACAATATGTGTTATAATTAATATATTATATTCGAGGGTCAGATTTCGACCATTGGGCGACCATTAGTACATAGTGTCTTGAAATTATTTTTTATAATAAAAAAACAAAATATGCGAAGAACTGCAACGGACTACTGTAAGGGATCAAAATATAACATTTAAAGCGTGAAAAATTCTGTTCCATAATGTACATTTATCGTTTCTCTAAGACTAACATAATTACGAATAAAATAATTGATTAGCAAGTTTGAGAACAATGGACGTTGCGTAAAAAATGTTGGAACATAAATTTTCCACACAACCTGTGATTTAGTGAGACGGTGCGTATGATCAATTTCGTTTAGAAAATAAAACGTTTAATCTATAAAAGTTAACTGAAGACAAAAAAAAAACGAAACAAGACGTAATCAATATCTTTAAAAAAAACGACTAATGACAAAAAGATAATAAAATAGTAATTGGAGCATGGCTTTATTCTGCTCAGTGTAGTAACTATTTATAATAGATCCAATATAAAAAAGAATTGATTAGGTAGAAGCTTACTTTTTATCTTACTTCTTATTATTATTGTAATCTGAGAAAATGTTTGTATGTTTGTTGGAAGTAAACTCAAACAATGGCATAATGCATCGCTGTAGTGATTTACACCCCTTTGCGGCAAAAGCATTTTATGCCGGCGAAGCCGCGAACAAAACCTAGTCTTTTAAATCGTATCACTCATTACCTACCACTCTTTTTGTGATGTTTTTTAAATTTATATCTCGAGTTAAAGGTCGGGTCCATCTTTATTGAAGGCAGTTTCAGTAGAAGACTTCATTTGGCTGATAATGATGATGATCGACAAAAACTACTTGATATATTTGTCCTTTATTAATTTAAAATCTCGCTTATTGAACATTAATCGAACCAATTCAATTCAATTTATTTAAAGGAATCTTCAGACTATTTCTACAAAGCAAATTCAGATAGAAACATAAGATGGTTTAACTACTTTTCTTGAATATCTATTTAAACATTTTATCCTAAAACAGTAAATTGCGTTTGTAATTTTTTTACTGTCATAAATTTCGTCACTAATTCCTGGTTCTAAGAAATCTGGCAGATATTATTTTTCACTCGATTCAAAATATAAAGCCATCTTTGTGTTTCGTATCAGTTACCAAGCGGGACTAAGTTAGTAAAATTTGTAACTTAATTAATGCTTCAAGTTTGCGTGCAGCGGTCATTGTTACTTCGTAGCACGACACCGCCTTGCGATTCGCGAATATTCTATGCTATTTATTATGACAAAATAAGCATAATTAGTTATGAACGAAATCGATAGGTTAGTTTTTATAAATTGTCCTTAAAGTGCAGTTTAAACAAAATTTTATCAGTAAGTATTAACTTTTTTTATTACTTTTGTCATACAATAAAATACACTGATCGCGTAAACTAAATTTGTCTATCAAAAAGTCTCTGTCGTTAACCGACTTCCTCAATCTAATCGAATTCACATTATAAATGTGAAAGTTTGTGAAATGTTTGGATGTTTATTAAAAGTAAACGCAAAAATAACTGAACGGATTTAGAAGAAATTTGCCCTACGGATAGACAATGTCCTGGACTAACACATAGGTTTTTATACCGGTAATTTGCTCTCTTGGGAAATTATTGGATTTTAATCAGTTTCTTAAATCGATGGCGCTGGCTCACATAGATACCGCTATAGAGCCACTAGTCTTTTAGGGTATTTGTAGCGTTAAAGGCTTATTACGCGAGCGAAGCCGCGAGCAAAGCAGGAGTAGCTGTATTAATACTAATATTCCTCTCGAATAGGGTTTACAATAATTGGCTCGCCTCCTATCACACTAAATTCAGTTGAGGAAAGTCGAAACGCACATGGCGAAAAGTAGGTGCCCCTGTCTACTTCTGTCCTATTGTGTGATAGCATTTAATACAAGTTTTAAATAGAAACATGCCACGAATATGTTTTCAATCTAACATATACTTAAGTTTCCTATATTAAAAGTTAAATAATTACCTAATATTTTAGTAAGGTGATCGAAAATTGTAAACAAAATTCTATTATCGTACTTAGTGTTTCTTGTTACTCTAGTTGACTTACTTTATTGGCATCGTGATTTATGGTTATTATTAGTGTAAACTATGATTTATATTGCGTAATATTAATTTAAGATATTGTTACTTAATGAATACAGTTGGCCTTAGTTAAATTAACGTATTGGTGCTGCGTCCAGACAACGTAACCACCGAGCCAAGCCGAACACGAACATCACCGCGAGTCAGTTACGCTCAGTGTGAACGAGGATTGGTGTAGCGTGTCAGAACACGAACTTGATAGATTTTAAATGTAGGTCACACTAAAATATGTGATGTCTATAAATTATAATTTAAATAACCGTTGTTGCGTTAATCACATCTGTTTCTATTTTACAAGACATACAAAAAGTCGTGATTTCTTTATAAACAAGACACAATATTAGGTATAATTTTGGATTGAAATAGTCTTGTAAATTAAAAAGAGTCATGTAAGTCCATAGGTTAATTACGATAAAATATGTTATTTCCACATAGGTGTTTAGAATATAGTGTTTCATTTTTTCGTGTGCTTATTTTGTTACGGAATACCCGTTACCGCTGTCCATACTGAGCGTATCGGTTACGCGGTGATGTTTGGGGTTTGGCTTGAGATGCTACGATCTGTTGACGCAGCATTATATGTGTGATGAGTGCAGTGGAGTCCTACGTGCTACTTTGTAATTAAATTTCTATATGGTGTTGCTACTGTTTATAGCATATCGCTTACAGTCTTGCAAACGGCATACTCAGAGCACCATTCAACTGCAAAAAATTGAGATTTGAGTATGGATTTAAAAAGATAAGATTGAGCTAGTGGCTCTGTTTGTGTTTAAGTTATATTTATAAATGATTTTTCAATCACTTGGTACTAGTCTATTCTGTAGAATAATAGGTAACAATATATTTTTTACTAATGAAAATATGAGAGCAACGCGACATTAAAAAGGGAAAAAAATATTGAGTATTACAATTTGTTAGTATAATACTGGAATTAGTGTTTTAAGAGTTTTATAATTTTATTATTAATTACTAAGAACTTCCAGATCGTAATTTGACAAAAAAAATCCGATGAATAAATATTTGACAAATCTATGACCATATTTTGACATTACTACCAAATTTCTTTAGGACTGAGAAACTTTTTATTCTCGTTTAATATTACGTCTTGTTCCCTCTTTAATTTTTAAAAGGTCATGGCGCCTACTATTTTTAGAGAAGGCGTTTTTGCACTTCGTTATAATGGAAATTACATTACGTCTAAAGCGGTCTCTAGCAATGAATATTTTTCTCAGTAACATTATCAATTAACACAATCTGTTTTGTGTTAGAATTACTATGTCTAGAATTATTGCATCGTGTTAAAGTTTAAACAGATTATATTGGGTTAATTTTTAAACCGTAGGCTGTGTTTTTAACTTTTGAAACGTCCGTTTATAACATGTAACTATTTCCTTTTTTTTATTAATATTATAATATACTTAGCCTGACAATGTAGTTGTGTTTATAATATTTACTAGGAAAAGATATTTATTTGATGGCGTATTTTATCAATAGCGCCATCTAGGGATAAACTTATTATAATACCCTTTTCATTGCATTGTGATTTAAAATAAATAGTGATGTTATTCCACTAAATAAGTTACCCTAATAAATAACAAAATCTACAAAATTGTATACATTAAAATAGTGTTTTTTACGATGGCAAATTCACGATGCGACCTGAATTTTTTGTTGACCAACTAACTGATAGTTGAAAATTAGATATTAATACCAAAGTTGGTTTAGTTTTTTCTTCGAAATAAGAATTACGTTATTTTAGTTTGTCAGTGTTAATTTAATATTAAATAAAATCCAGTTCAGAAGCCGTTGACCGCAAGGTACGTAGAAACTAAAACAGCATTATGTTAAGATCACTAGCAGAAACAGCAATGATTAACGATCGGAACTGAAACGTTTCTGAATATTAATTTGTAGTGGAGGTCACCGTAGGCAAGTGTGACACGCCACGACGAAAGGATTGGTACGCCATGGGCCCCTCTGCCACCCCGTTGGGGTGAAATGTGTGTGCCGAATTTATAGGTGTGAGAGATGGAACTTCAGGGTAGCTAAAGGGTGAGGTGGACTTCGGACCCCCCTCACTTAGGGGGCTGTAAACCCCCCAATTTGCCCTAGTCCGGCACCCCCGCCCGAGGCTCCCGTTCCTGTCCAAGCGATAAGAGGGAAGAGGGGTGAGCGTCAAATGGACGTTTTACGCATAATTTAGAGAAGTAAATGGATTCGAACAGTCCCCATATAACTTAGGTACCGAAGTATATCGACGCTGTTAATGTGTTCATTTATGAAATAATAATATCGATTGATGCTAAAATTATTACGGCACGGGACGTACCGTGGTGACCTGCGGTGGTTTTTATCCTTATGTTATAGTCTTGAAAATTTCACGAGTTAGTCGTGTTTAGCGATTGAACAGCGTAAAAATGATGTCTTGTCTTGGCAACATTTGCGTATTGTATTTTACAATTTGGAATAATAGGCACAATTTAATATAACTAGGCTTTCCTTCATATTAACTTAAAAAGTAGTGATAATAGGCTTGTAAAGAAATTTCAACACAATAAATACAGCCATGTATAATTTTAAATCACATATTGGTAAAAGTTCTTTCTGTATATCTTAAAAATAAAAATTATTGGCTAGTTTTTTTTTCATTACCTATTAATAAAAAATGAACCTTATCGTTCATACATTAAACTTTGTTTTTGCTAAGCTTGTAAGATCTTATAAGTTATGTATTTTTTATTCGAGACTTCATAATCAGGGCTTTGTCCAATGTCCATTTTACTCAAGTGTAAATTAGAAAGTAGTTTCAGCGAAAAGGTTATAAAGGTACATTTTGTATAATGTTTCATGATATCACAAAGTACAAACGTAATGCTATTTTTCTATGGTAAATATGTAAGGGTTCTACGATATGTTGTTATGACTGCTGACGTAGGTTCGATACCCATAGAGTTCAGTGCAAAAATTCTCTTAACTGTATACAGAATACGGAAAATAAATTGTTGACCTTGTGGTAAGTAGTCACCAATCACTAATGAACAGTGCTAAAGAAATCTCAATATTGTCGGTTTCAAGAAAATGATTGGGAATTCGTATCTTTGTAGAAAACTCGCGAAGTAAAAATTATCATGTCCTTGCTTTGCAATTGTATTTAGTTTGGCGGTACCTCAATATTTAATTTAGCGTCAATTTCTTTTATGATAATTTAGATGAATAGAGAATTAAACAATGTTAATGTGATATAAATCTATTGATTTATATTATTATATGATGTAATAAGTAATTAAAGGATCTGCTTGTTCATATTGAATATTAGATAGGTATCAACATACATACATAACATCACGCATTTTATCCCCGAAGGGGTATGCAGAGGCGCAACTAGGGCACCCACTTTTCGCCAAGTATGTTCCGTCCCATGATGTGATAGGGGGCGAGCCTATCGCCATATCGGGTACAAATTCCAGACTCCGGGCTGATACTGAGCAGAAAAACCCAAATATCACTTTGCCCGACCCGGGATTCGAACCCAGGACCTCAGAGCGCTATTGTACCGGACGTGCAATACAACTACGCCACCGAGGCAGTCAAGGTATCAACAATTATGTGTATTTGCAATAGCAATTGTTTCTAAAACACGGGAAATCTACGCAATTTGTTAAAAAGTTACCTACCGCAGGTTGAGTCAGATTCCAATTTTAAAACGATTCTTGTGTACATACTGACAACTTACTTTTATTTAATTTTTTTATATTTTTTTGTTTTTTCTTTTGCTGATAAACTATTTCAAGGTTTCACAAATAAGGCGATTAAGGAGCTAGTGAAGTGGCCTTGTATTTAAATATCGATTATATTGTCATGGACATGGGTTTATTGTGTGACGTCATCCTCGACCCAAAGGTTTAGATAATTATTAAGTCTCAGTCAATAGTGGACTGTTAAATATACTAGATAATTTATCAGTGTATGAAAGTCACATCTGCTGATGATTAAGTAAATTAGAATGTTGGGAACGTTGGAAAATTATACGGTTTCTATTCGGTAACCCGTAACCTTAGTCCAAAGTATAAATACTTGTATTTTATAATCTTGAGTCTTTAGCAATATAGCACACATTATGTTTAAATCAACCTCAAATTTTGCTACAGAAAACTAGACTGTATATTGACTGTAGCAGAGACTAACTACTCTGCAATGAGATTTAAAGAGAAAAATGTAATGACTGAGTCACTTGTACTGACCACGAATTTTTAATATTGTCCTCATAACAGCTCGGATGAATCGTTCTTAATTAACAATAAGCAAATACAATAAAAGAAATATTACAATTTATTTTCATAAAAAAAACTAATAAGAATAATACGTAGGTAACTTTTTACACAACTACTTTTCATTTCGTATTGAATGTATGTGTTGATATTCAAACATATAGTATAACAGCTTTGAATCCTAGTCTTCAGAGACATAATATGGCATGACATTATGCGCATATAAAATAATAAGTAAGGGTAAATGGTTAGTTGCAAAGTTCAACAACTTACATGTGTGAGTGTTGTTGATTAAACAGTCTAGATGGCGCTAAACAATAAAAATAACAAGTACATTATTTGCTTTGCACATTGCTTTAACATTTTGCAGGAAAAAAATAAGGACTGATTTTGACTTTGATGCTATTGAAACTTGGAAGAATAAAATTGTAATTTTAATGTAATTCCTATGAGGAATATATTAAAATTCCACGCTCCGCCCTAAGTAAGAATAAAAGGTGACTAAGCATTGGAAATTGGTCCTTAGTAATATACCGCTAAGGAACTCCGGTTATCTATTTCTGTAGTATGTGGTAAGAAGCTTGATGAACTCCAAGTAGTGATAAACTACCATTTCGATTCATCACAAACAATTATCCACGGCGACAAATCCGAATTTAACAGCCAGCGATTAATATTTCTGATTCGCCTTTAATCTTGTTTACCCTCATAACGCAATATTTACATCAGATTTTGTCTCAAAGCTGTAGTTATGACGAAGACACCGTCAATCCCCAAAAGAATATCCATCACCACGTCAGTGAACGTGTCACATCAAGAGGTTACCGACCTATTGAATTTTTAATCAACATGAAACCCTTTTCAATTACCCATTGAACGGGGCTGCTTCGCTGTCCGATGTGGACTGACAATCCTTTTTGTGCTGCTTAATTATTAACGCAAATTTCTTAATTTAGATGTGAGTAAAAATCGCGGCTGCGACATTTTAAACCGATAGGTACTTACGCTTTTACATGTCACCTCAATCCAAAGAATTAAATAATAACGTGAGTTTGTTTTCGTTAAGTGTTTCTTTTGGCATGATTATTCGTATGTTTCCTTTATTTGTAGAGGCTTTAAAAAGTAATAATTTTTCTTGCTTTTTACGAATCCGCATTGTCTTTTCGTTGGCCTTGGCATTCGAATTAATACCCCGGGCTGGCTTAGTGGCTAAGGTTGAGAACCGTGGGTTTTAGGGTCGATTTCTGTTTTAGGATATTTATTTCGCCAAACACGAGTATATTGCATTCGAATTTGTGCCTTCAATCTTTGCAAAAAAGTCGCCACCTTTTATTAGATCTTGCAATGGAAATAACGTCAATGTAACTTGAGCACCCTAATTGTTCTGCCTGTACTCGAAGATAAAGGCGTGAGCTTATAGGATATTACATCATAAAATAGTGCTACGAAGAGATTTATAAATAAACCATGTCCGGGAAAAACTTTTATATTTAGCCAATTGACTTATTCGCCATAAGGGATACGTCCTTACTCCTTGGGTAACGGTGTGGCGCCATAACAGCTTGTCCCGGAACATCAATTTAGAACTCTTGGTTTGCATTACCGAACATTTTTTTGATAAAATTAAAAGAAAATTATGCTTTTTAAAGATCTATATAATTCTGTTCTTCGTTATTTATGGTGGCGAAATTGGGACTTTCATGGTTTGTAGACAATATGAACCCTTCATGATCGATGCCAACCATGGTACCCTTCAAGATTCTCAAGGGGCAAGGAGTGATTTCATATTCATTTCAAGGTTAGTATTGTACTTGGTACACTCCAAATGGGACATAATATTTTCCGATTAGAAAAAATCTTCTATCTTGTTGGCAGTCTATACTGTTAGAAAATTACTTATAAGTTTTTAGTATCTGATATACAAACATTCCACAAAAAGATCATCTAGATTTCTATAAACAATACTATGAGGACGTACAATGCGCCCGAACGCATAGTGTCGGGAATTTATACTTTTCTTTGGCCTTGTTCACATTTATCTTACAGGTAACTGATGTATTTCAATAATAACTAATCATACACCATATTCTTACGCCTACGCAATGTGAACGCTGTGATGAAAAAAGTACTGCGTAACAGACTTTTTATAGTATTGCTCTGTACTTAGCTAATTAAGGTTTGTGAATGCATGCACTATTCTCCCAGCGATGCAAAATAAAAGAGTAAATTAGAAAAGAATGTACGGCGTGTGGCGGTTGGCAAATTTATAAGGAAATATTTAAAAATTATAAATACTTATAAATTTGCCAACCGCCGGTCTTCACGCTATACTAGAATTTGGGAGTGTATTTGGGAATAGTGTAGCTTCTTATTAGTAAAAGATTTGCTTTACATTATGAGGAAATATGTTGTCTTATTAGTTTTATGACTTACAAATATAGTTTATTTGCTTTATCTTGTATTGTAAGTAAACTGGAAGTAGGTCTTATATGTGAGAGTCTGCCTTGGTAAGTGCCACCGCGACAAAAAATTAAAATTCATAATTTTATAATACGTTTCCTTTATTTTTGTTGTTTAATTTTTTTCATAACATGGATATTGTTTCATTGATTATATGTTAATGAAAATACCACTACAACTGTTGATTCCGTGCATTTCCTCCCAAAGTTGGTACACATAATTTTAATTTGCAACCAACACTGTTAAATAGAAAAATTACAAAGAAATATTTTAGTAGTTCAAAAATTTTAAAAAAGTAATTATATTTTAATGAATCTTTGCATATTGTCCGTAATTAGTACGCCGTAAATTCATGGAGTTAATGCTCAAGGCCGTTTTGACTGCAGAGGGCCTTAATAGTTCGCCTTTGGTTGAGATATTCGAAGGTCATTATTACTTGGACGGAGGCCAGGTCGAGGTTTCACTTCTGTCTACTTCTTAGGGATACAGGTGTGAACTTCTCTTCCGATGTGTCATTTTCATTGATAGATTATAAGATAATCCTTACTTGTAGGAATACATTATTTGTATTAAAATACGTGCAATCAATTATCAATTTCCAACTGGAAACATCGTAGCTTCCTACTTCTGGAATGTTCAGTAATCTGATGGCAAAATTATATCGTTTTCATGTTATGGTCTTGTGTGTGTCGCTTGACATCAGAAAGGAGATATTCCATAATAAAAAAACTAGATTGAATTTTTACTAGCTTAGAAGTACTTAATCGTTAGCAGTCGATGTTTTCTCAAATTATTTCCTAGCTAACGTGCGCTTTTATGATTTTTTTACACTTTCCCTTGCCACGTTCCTTTTACAAGCATAGTGTAGAAAGAACTTGGTTAATTTTTACGACTGTTTGTAATGATCAACTCGCATTCATCATGTCCTGGTCAAATAATCTTAATAAAATATTCGCAAAATACTGCCCGATCCGGGATTCGAACCCAGTACAGTATCATACCATGCCCACCATACCTCGATTCTAAACACATATAAGTGATACATATTAATAAGAGAATTTAAGCCCGGTTGAAGCGGGTTTCCACATCTCCGATAGCCAAGTCCGAAGGTGGCCGGCGTGTGTGCGTGTGTGTGTTAGTGTGCGCACAAATTTCATAATAGGTACGCCGTGCTCCGCTCAAATTTTACATCTCACATCTCGTGTGTATAGGATGTTTGGTTTTTAGATGATGTAATATAATTTTAATCTTTACTTTACTAGTAAATGTAAGCTAATATTAAAAGAGATATATTTGTTTATTATTGTTTTAGGTAACGTTAGTACTTTATTGTAAATGCGAAAGTGCTTCTCCCTAGTTAGTGTTAGCTGAAATCGGAATTTTTTTTTAGTAGTAATTTATAATTAAAAATGTTTTATATACAAATAGCAGTAACATACACTTCTTCTGTAAGGATCGAATTTCTTCTGAACAAAATTTGTAACACCGTAATTAAGTTTTGATTAGGTTGTCCATTATTTAATAAATTTCGTAATACATGGACCGTAGGAAATAAAAAAAATGTTTGTTACCAACTTTATGAAGCAATTTATTCCATAACTTTTTGAAGATTTTTTGTAGTCTATTATACAGAAGAATTAACCCTTTGAAGTTACGTTAGCTTGAAACAATTAAATGTAGTCGCGAAGCCCGAATGGAAAACAAATAATATTTTTTACAAAAGGTCAAGAACGAAGGAGTCGTTTAAAAAGAGTTTCATTCGTAACAATATTAAAATGTAAGGACTATAATAAGAATATCTCTTTAGCTTCCTCTTTTTATTATCTATTACAAAAGACGATTTAAACAACCGTGGTATACCACTTGAGAACGTAAGTATAAAAAAAAATAGTAATATAAAATGTGAAAGACAAAACACTTGAGTTGTAATAAACTTTAAAATAACTGAAACGGGCTGTTACAAGCGTAAACTAATATTGAGTTAAAGGAAATATTTTTTAGAACTGATTCAGTGAAGAGTTTTAATTTATTCGGAAATGTCCATCAATTAATGCTTTAGAAATGCTTTCGAAAGAACACAATTTTTTGGGCCGCATTTTGAAAGGGTCACGCTATTATATTTCTATTATCTTTGTGTTTTTGTTCTCATCGCATAAGGGCTTAGAGGACAGTTACCTTATCTCTATTGCTTCTCGTGATGGACGTGCAACTTCTCTGGTAGTATCTTAGACGACTTCTAATATATGAATTACGACTTAAATTTATTAGTATTTCATCATTATCATCAGCCGCAGGATGTCCACTGCTGGACATGGGCCTTCCCTTAAAAATTTCCAGATCACCCCTACTCAAAGCGGCTATCCCGGCCCGGTAAGCACCTCGTAGATGGACGTCCGACTTATCACTTATTAGTATTTAAGTCTCTAAATATAATTAGAGATTATATTACCGATTACGGTAGGCAAGTGTCATGGCGGAACACACCATGTAATCATTCAAATACTTTGTCTATTCCCAATCTTAAACACTCACTGTGCACAATAAATCAAAATTAAATACAAAGTAAACACCGATAGGAATTATCAAATTGGGAACACCCCTACAGTCCGGTACTTACGGACACGCGTTCTATATCTATATGTATGGTGGGTACGTTATTAATTTATCTGTAGCGTGGAACTAACCGTTCCCCACCCACCCCCTTCCCCAGTACCTCACTGTTTAAACATTTCCAAATGAGTATGCAGAAGATTTTGCCCTAATACATGGCCACGCGTGGGGGTGCGCTGGCCCTCTAAATTACTTGGGGCCTTAATTAAAAGCCCAGAATTCTGCTCATGACAAGTATTCCGGCCCCCTGACCTCTGATAGTGGTAACTGAATTTCTCTGCTGTTACGACGTATTTACACTTTCAGTTTTGTTAGATTTAATTTGATATTTTTCGGTAATGGAAGTGAATATCTCTTGTAATATTTCAATGCCATGGTCTATAAACATTCTATAACTTTTTCCCACAAATTATAAGATGTATAATATTTTAACGTCAGAATAGGGGTCTCTCAGTTCGAACTAAGTACTTATATCTTGTCTGTGTTAGTTGTCGATTGCTACAGGCAGTAGATTCAAAGAATTTATTCTAAAAATCTCTAGTTATCTTGTTACAAATGCGAGTTGCTAAGAAATATTTTTATAAAAAATATATATATTTCCATAATGATTTCTTATGTTTACGCGAATCTTAGACATTGAAATTAAACTAATTTTCCGGATTCTATCGCGGTTTTTTGTTTTTTATTTTTCTCTCGACGTTTCGAAGACTTTGCAGCCTTCATGGTCACGGGGAATGAGGTGTTGTTCATCCGCAAAGTCAAAGTTACAATATCTACCTACATTTTACAATTATACAACTTTTTTTAAATTTTAGCTGTTGGTGGTCCGATCTACGCATAATGAGCTCACAGTGTCTTGAAGTCAGGCAGTCGGTCTTTTGGGTTCTACTGTACGGTTTTGGTACTACAAGAACCGGGAGTATACAAAATAGATTGCAACTGTGGGCTCACTGATATCGGGCAAACAAAAAGAAATATAGGGACCCGCGCAAAAGAACATATAGCTGACGTGAAACACCGACGCTCGACGAAGTCTGCAGTCGCTGAACACTCTGAAGGAGGCGCCAATCATAATCTGCGACTAGACAAGCCACAAATCCTCGCCAAAGAACACCGATTCCTGCCCAGGATGATTCGCGAGGCTATTGAAATTAAAAAACATCCTAATTTCAATAGGGAAGATGGTTGGATGCTTGCACAAGCCTGGGATCCAGTTCTACATTTAATTAAATCGGAACCCAAAAGACCGGCTGCCAGACTTCAAGACACTGTGAGCTCGTTCTGCGTAGATCGGACCACCAACATCAAAAATTTTAAAAAAGTTGTATAATTGTAAAATGTAGGTAGATATTGTAACTTTGACTTTGCGGATGAACAACACCTCAGTCCCCCCCGTGACCATGAAGGCTGCAAAGTCTTCGAAACGTCGGGAGAAAAATAAAAAACAAAAAACCGCGATAGAATCCGGAAAATTAGTTTAATTTCAATATATATTTCCAAATACAAATTAATCAATTTCAAAATCTTTCAGTGAGTTTATTGTCTCTCAGTTAAAAATAGATTGTTGGATTTCATTCGAAGTCGGTCTGGTTTATATGACGTCTTGTGTCACATGCTTAGTCGCTTGAACCTCAATGAATAACCCATGTTTATGGAATTATTATATGTATACTACCCCCATACTACGTATTTACGTCATTGCGATATTCTATATTTTAGTAAGTCTATATTTAGTGAGTCGAAACGTTTATTATTTCATGTCAAAAGTTCGTATATATGTATATTGTATAATCTATACAAATAAGTATAAGTTTTATATAGTTTAATAATTTATGGTCACTTTGATATCTCGGAACGTTGTGAAAACTTGAAAAAATTAAGGACAGATAATTTTGTTTACATTACGTGTTAACTAGAAAGCATTGAAATGATTTGGAAGCGAGCGCGAAATCTCTTTGTATTGGATGAACTGAGTCGTTTTATGGCATGGTCAACTGTAGTCAAGTTTTGTATAATTAAATCATAATATATCCATGAAATTAATAGCATTTTACATAGTAACATGTAAAATGACTAAATATCACGAACTTTAACACATACAATCATAATGAGAGTCACTTTCGTAAATGACTATAATTGTGTACCACAGTAACACTGTTCCTTCACAATTTTGACCAACGGGTACGTAGTACATTACTAGTGTTTAGAGTAGGTATCTATTTGTTGGAATTTTCCTGGATATGTCTAGATTTTCGATAGACTGAATTAGGATTCCTATCCTATTTAGTTCTCCACATCGTGATTTAATTTTTGAATCTTACAAATACTATATCGAACTCCTTAGTTTGTTTTGGTCGATTTTGCATTTGTGTGATTACGATACACATATTATTGTTATTGGCTATTTTTAATATGACATACACATTGGATGTTTAGATTACTACGTGGGAGATAAGTGTGGGTGACTTCGTGATGTTGATCATAGACTCTATATTGGGCTAGATATTAGATTATTTGTAAAAGATAATACCAGGTGTAATTTGTTTATTAAGTATTTTTACCAAGTATAGGACAAAATCCGATTTTAGTGCCAAAGGTTATTCGAATATATCTCTATTTGTTTTTTTTTTTTTTATAAATTATAAAATATTCAAAAGCTTTAATATCACGATGAAGTGATAATGAAAAATGTTAAAGAATAATTTTAATCACAATTTGTTCATAGTATAATATTCTGATATTATATTGCTAACACTTTTTAAAACATGTACCCATTTTTATATGTTAATATTTCGATCGAGGCATTAAATATATTTTTCATTAAACGCTTGCTAGTTAACTTTTCACAATTATTATCTAACGTTTACATGTACGTTAACGTAAACTGTAGTAAAAGCGGTTGAACGTAACCGTTATGACGTATCATCACAACTATAACAACAGTTGTGAATGAAACGAAACGTCAACGACCGTGGTAATTCGCAACAAACAACCTTAATAACTTGGCCGAACCATTCACGGCGCTACTTAATCTTGACCAGTCGTCTGTGGTGTAAAACTATTTTATAAAGCTAGTTGTATACACTGGCAGTGTTTCAAAACGCACGCCCTAGAAATTGTATAAAATGTGGCCGAGCGAATTTCCATCGCCGAGGGAATCTGCACAAGGAGGTACAAGGAAAAGCGGGGGCACCCCTTTCTCGAGGGGGGGACGACGTCCATCCCTACATGCGTACGAGGGTAGCTGTTTACAACGAGTCGGGCACGCACGCCGCCGTTCTCTGTTCTACAGAATCAGGGCTGTGCGCCGGACACGCAGGGCTGTCATGTGGAAAGTTTAAAATTGTTATTTATGTATTTATATTACACGTGTTAAAAAATCCCTAAATCATAAGTATATTGGCAATGTCTTACAGTAAACATTACTAAAATTTCAGTAGTTGGTCACAGTCGGAAACCCTATTAATGCAATTTACACGTCATGTCTTTATAAGCCAATAAAGTTTCACAACACTTAAACTCGACCATATTTTATTCCTAACATAAACATTAAAATTCCTGAAAACAATGAAGTAAAATTACAAAAAGTAGGCACCAGAAACAACTGGACAGTTCCATCAACAATCGAATTATTTCAAAAACCTTCACCCCGTTTACTTTAACAATTTACTTAGAATTCCTGGCTGGCAAAACAAAGGGAAGATAGAAAGAAAAAAAAATTAAAAGTAAAATTTAAAATATTCAAATAGTCTTCAATAGTTCGAATTAACCCTAGCGGCTAGTTGCCGTACTAGATGACGCAGGGTGGTCGGGGGTCGAGTGGGGTATTGCGGGGGTGGAAGGGCCGAGAGCGGAGCGGCGGGGGAGGGGCAGCGGGCGCTCGCCCTCCCGCCGGCGCCCCTCGCTGGCCAGGACGCGGCCGGTAACACGAGTGCGCCTATGCGAGGCATGTATCTTGGACGAACAGATATAACAGAGAAGTAGCCCCCAGTACCGAGCTTGTAGTCGGTGGCTACGCTCCGGAATCTGCTCTACTTTAAATTTGAAATTTTTGTATTTTCTCTTTGGTTATGTTGTTTGAATTGGTTCGAGTGGTACACTTAGCTGTAATGTTTACTTTAGCCCATTATCTAGTCCCGTACAAACTTGCAAAAATCGTTTGATTTAATAAGTATTTAAATAAGAATATATTATGATTATATATAATTTTAAACAATAATTAAGAATTGAAGGTAACGTAAAATAGAGAGTTTTTCAAGCCGCAAATCAGATTAGGGACCACACATTTGTTGTTCTTACAACAAAAACAAGTTCTTACTTGTTTAAGGTTAAAGTTGTAAAGGTAAATCTATACTATTACATAAAAAGTTCGTTTGAACGCGCTAATCTCAGGCCCTACTGGTTCGAATTGAAAAAATCTTTTAGTGTGGTATAGCCCGTTTATCGAGCAAGGCCATAAAACATTACACTATGACCGAGAAGAGCGGAGCATTAATGGAAAATGTTGCAAAAAAGGTGTAAAAAATATTTCCTCTCAGACTTTCCGGTGCGTGCGCAGCGTAAACACTTTAAGTTACGCAACAATGATGTATGCTGGAATTATTCTTCTTAAAAATTTCTAAAACATATAATATTATAAAACAAAGTCTCCCACTGCATCCGTCGTCCTGTGTCAACGCAATAAACTCAAGAACTACCCAACGGATTTCGATGCAATTTGGTATGAAGTAGTTTCCGACCTTGGGAAGAACATAGGTTACTTTCTATCCCGGGAAAATATATAGCAATACTTTTATCCCGGGAAAATATATAGCTGTACTTTTATCCCGGAAAAACTTTTCCACGCAGGAGCCGCGAGTAAAAGCTATATTCTATAAATGCGACTACGAATTGCATATTTAGAATAAAAAATTGAAGTTGGGTTCTTATTAGTAGACTCCAGAAATGTACCGAAAATTAGTGTTCACATGGTGGATATTTTTTTCATAGAACATTAGTGGCATTGTTATGACTACTAAACGTTGAGTATTTTTATTACTTCATAGTAACTTTATGTATTTATTAAAATATATCTCGAATGTTAAAATTTATGAAACAAATATTGCCAAAAATGTTTTTAATTATTAATCTGAAACTGAAATTTTTGCAATCAATTATAGTATTAATTTTTTTTAAGACACTCATGATATTTTTTACATTAAATTAATGAAAATGAAAGCAAAACTACAAAAATTACATCATCTCTATTGTTCAGATTTCAGTTTAAGTAGCAATAATGCAATTAATTCTAGTAAAGACTAGAGATCCTATATTCATGTTTTTTTAATCAATAAAAAAAACTTACGTGCAGTAGGAATTTGAGGATTAGAATTCCTAGATTTAGCTAAGTTGCGGAAGGCTTGAAAAAAAATGTTTTTTTCTCAAATATCGAAAACGCATTTAGTATATTGGATCCTAGCCTGTTATGATCATGTCCTGCAACCAGATCAACTTTACTAAAAATAAAAAATAAAATATCGCTGTAGAGCATACTTCGAACCGAACGTAGCTATTTTACATGTGCGTGGACTATAGCTGTTCGCCCTACGTATTGGTAGGTAGGGCAGTCGAAATAGGTTTCCAACGGCGACGCTGAATACATTTGGTAAGGCTCGTGTGTTGCCTTCGAATGGGTATACCTTGACAAATTTCAGATGGCCCACCGGCACACTGGAAGTGACAGGCCCGGAGGACCTTTACAAATTTGGTGCGTTTCACGCTCTACATTACATCGACGCTCGCTTAAATCACGTTCGATTTTTTTAGGAAAGTGGTCTATGCCTAGGTAGTCTAAGAAATTGGCGCCGACAACAAATATCTTCAATGTCAAAATGGCTATTCCGTGTACTATTTGCATGATTGGTTTACATTCATATTGAATATTAGAACATTTCGTATCTATATTGGTGTAGATTTGTGATGTAGACAATTTTTATACTTATAGGTATTCAAAGATGTTTGTTACCCCTAATTACTTCTAGTAACGGGTCACGTGGTCAGATATGCCTATATTTCAGGTGGTCACGTGTTAAGCATTTAAAATGGAATTATCAGTTCTCTTTAAAGTAAGATTTAAGCCATTGACTTTTTGTGAAAGAATAGTTTTTTTTTTTAATTTAAAATATTGTCGACTAATACTCTCGACATTAATTACTTTTAAAAAATCTCAAGCGGTCTATGCATTCACACTATCGAATGTTTTTCAGATCCTAAATTCATAAAAAACTGGCCAGCATGGAAATTTAGGCCAGGTTACGATCTATATTAAGTCAATATTGCTGCTAATACCAATGCAGAGATTGACTTACCATGACCAATCTTTATAATTCACAAATTCGGTGATTGGATTCAACAAAGTTTGGACATTATAAAAATTACTAAAATATTGAACCAAGACATTTTTCACCTCAAAGATAACCTTAAGATGTTTACGATACGGTATTGAATAAGGTATAAATATAAATAAAAATAATTCTATTCAACTCGATTACTAGTGTATTTCTTATTGTTAGGTTTTACTTATTGTAAAAAATCTTTTCACAGGTCTTCTTATAGCTGAACTTTGTGCTAATTTTCAACTTCTCCCTTCCCTGAATATGGTGATGTGTTTGTCAGAGTCCTTTCCCGGTCAATAATTTCCACTTTTTGCGTATGCGGCAAGCGTGCTGACTACGTGAGGTCCATGTTCGAAATTCTCCGAAGTCCTAATATGTGACTAGGTCTCTAGCTATAACTTTGTTATAATTAAAAATAAATATTATTGAGCTCAATGAAGGAAAACATCGTGATGAAACCTACATATCTGATAAGTTCAGTATAAGAATTTTGAGGGTAAGTGAAGATTTCTTTTTCCCTCAAAATTTAGGCCAGGATGGTGGACTAAGGCCTAATCCCTTTTAGTAGAAGAGAACAACAAAAATGCAGACACCCGTGGTGAAGCATAGTATCATTATTAATCTAGGAATTATGTCTATAGATAGATTGCCTTTATTAAATTTAGGTCAATAAAGTTATATCTTGTCGGTTCTATAATGGGATCACATATTTCCTTTTACATTTCTGCTAGGCCAATGGGGCATTTAATTTCCATTGACGCTGATCCATCACAAAGTCAAAAGTCAATTATTAAAAGACAGTTCCATAGAGCAATTTTTTTACTAATTAGTTTTTTTAAAAGTTATTTAAGATAATTATAATGTCTAAAAAGAACTGTTAATAGTTATCTAAATATTATTTTAACTTACTAATATTTAATAATGTATTGGAAAATGTTTGAATGTTTGTTGGAAGTAAATACCCGCTGAATGCATTTGGATGAAATTTGTCAAGCTTATAGACCATGTCCCGTAATAACAATGCATTTGGCGAGCGCAGTGGAAACAAACAATACTTTGTGATTCAAGTTGTTGGATGGTGTTTCTACTGTTTATGGGTAATCATGTGGCTTACCATTAGCCGGACGGCAAGCTCGTCTCGTCATTCAAAACAATAAAAAAAATATATAGGAAGGTACTTTTAATTGTTTACCGTTATTTTGATTCCGTAAAAACAATATTTTGGTTACGCATATGTTTCCAATCCAAACTCTTCTAAAAAAACCCAATTTTTTGGTATAAATTAAATTTTGTATTATATTGATATGTGAATTATCTGTCTGATAAAGTGTATTATTATTATTCATAGACGTTTTTTATCTAACGACCGAGTAAGGCTGTCATAACAAGTCTGTTTCTCAGTGCTGACGGCATGGCAGTCTTCGCAGTGCGTAGACGTAGGGCCGTTGTGATTGGCTAATATTGAAATACAACAATAATAACCAATCACAACGGCCCTATGTCTATTTCTCAGTGCCGTTGGGCACTGAGAAACAGGCTTGTTATCACAGCTTTACTCCGTCCTTAGATAAAAAACGTTTATGAATAAGGGGGTAAGTATATAGATAAACACACATTTACGCCTTTAATCCCGAAAGCAGAGAAGCAATTGGCGCACCCACTTTCCCCCGTGCGTATTCCGTCCCATGATGTGATAGGTTACGAGCGAATTGTCAAATCGGACACCAAATCCAGATTCCAAGCTGATACCGGGCATAAACACCCACAAAGGACACAAATAGCACATTACCGACCTGGGATTCGAACCCAGCACCTCAGTGTGATGTACCGCGAACGCAATAAAACTAACGCCAGTTCTAAAAGTATTAGTACACAACTTCGAAAAAGTATAACATGCACAAACCCATTCTTATGAAATGAACAACAAACAATATTTAATGACAACTTTCGCAAGAAAAATCCAAATCTCTGAAGTTAGTTGACATCAAACTATTTACTCACAGACACGTGTAGTTTTGTGTAAGCTGAAAGAATTGAATGGCATGACGTCACAGTTCAAATGAGGGTTGCCCTGAGCCACTAATAAGTGGGATTGCCGTGTAACTAGTGCCTCCGTTTTTTCGTACGACCCTTCTCTTTTATACGAAAAGGTCTATAATAATATTTATCGTGTCACGCTATCATTGGTTTTCATTTAGATTTTTTCTCGTTTTCTTTGGTTTGATAAAGTTGGTTAACGATGTAAGAATAAGTAAGAGATATGATGGAATGTTAAACTGAAATTGCTAAGCAAAACATAGTAAATGGTAATTACTCTCCGATTTGGTTTTAATTGCTATGTTGGCATTCGAAAGAAATATAGATGATAGATTGTTGGTTGTTTTTAACAATAGTAGCTATGTTACTGACTCCTAACATACCTACTATTGTAAAAAAAACTCTACGAGATAAGCAGAAAATACGTGACTACTATCAAACCTAGTTTATGTGCGTATTAAAAGTTTCTTTGAAAATGTCATTCCCTCCGCATCGCGTGACTCGAAACGCTTTGATTAAGCTGTCGTTGAAATTTCTTTATTCAATCGGATGGGTTATGTATCTCTTAAAATTCACTTTGATGATTGATGAATTAGTTTGCTATACTGATTTGAGAGGCTATTATAATGTTGATTTTTGATATTGTGCTATAATTCATTGGGAAAATTACTCTTAATTTACAATTTACTAAAGTGTGGTGTTTATTTATTGCGTCAAACCAAGTAAGTGTTTCGTTCTGATATTGAAGACAGTGGACAGGTATATTATGAGAATAACCTAAAAATTATGTATTAGAATAAATTATGAAATAATAAATTAATTTATATATTATAATATATAATAAGAGTGCAAAACCCTCTCATTTATAGTGATTTACCTCTTCTTCAATAAAAAACCTCACTTTTGATTAGAATCTTAAGTAGACATTAGGTCTTGAACTACTTAATATACATTACTTGAGCTGTCAACTGAGTTGCTATTGTCAGATGAGTTAGCTCTGTATATAAAACAAAACTCAGCTACGAAAATCCGTTGTATACTGTGACTTAAGATATATTTTGACATGTAATTGGTAACTATTAACTGTTTATTGAAAACGATCTTAAGATGCTGACTATAACTTGATAGGGTTGCAGGTTTGATATCGCGTTTTAGTGATTAATTAAGTTAAGTGTAACTTAATAAGTGTATTACTACGATCTTAAGACGTGCTCAATTTAAACATTTGTGCTAATCTTCATTGTGGGGCGTTTCTTAATGCTTGGTTACCTATAATTCTGGAGATATTTTAAATACTATATTTCCTTAATAATTGTTAATAACGATTGAAGAAGTTAGTAGTGACGTGACCAATGTTAATTATATTTTCAAGTTAGAGTAACTTATCTAAGCCTTATCTCAGATAGCTGAGAAAATGATAAAACCTATACAGCTTAGTTTGCACAATAGGTGCTCAAGACGCAGTGTAAAAAAAATGTATGCGAGCTAAGTTCGTGATATGTAAACAGGTTTAAGGTCTTGATACTTAAAAATCAGTCATTAATACTTCGTTACTTAATAATCCTATATTGCTCGCTTAAATCGTAGATGCAAATAGTTAGCAGTATATCAATAACTGAACGCATGTGTGTAATATTGATCAATTGTAACACAGACATAATTCAGTAAATTTCAAAGGAAATTATTTACAGTATTCTAAAAATATTTACCTTACGTTACTTTGTATCTTCGTTGTTTGGGATAGGTACAATTATAATTATTGTGACATAAGTTAAACGAGGTCACATGTTTGTCTTAAGTAGGCATATAACAAACGTACTGGTAATTAGTTAAATAACAACTTATAAACCTATTTAAAAGTTGTTATTTAATGATATAAAGATTGTCGTTTGGTAACGATATCATAGTTATCGGCTTTCTCTAGCCCGTAACTTGCATCTGTTGAAGGCGACCGGCGATTATAGTTTAACGAATAAATAAATAAAACGTTATGCAGCATATCGGCTCGCGCTCGTCTCGTAGAGTCATAACGAGGCCCGGCAATAAACAGTGTTAGGGGCGGGCGTGCGTTCCGAAAGGCAAATCTGTAAATTCAATTAAGGTTCGAGCATTTTTCGGACACGGCCGTCCGTAGCGAGCGCGCCAGCCCTTCCGCCGCGGGCACTCGCCCCCGCATTGGAAAATTTTCTCTCGAAAATTGAAGATATTTCGTGCCTTCTCCCCGGGGGCGACTCGTTTCCCAACACTTATGGTCGCCGTCCTCGGGTGTGCAGGAGGCTTTTTACATAAAGTCCACACGTATAGGTATCGATCGGGGCGGCCGGACAGGGTGTACGCAGATGACGGCCCCCAGGCCTTCCCTGCCCCCCTCCGCCCCTGTGTAACCACCTCGCTTCCCCCTTTCATTATGTAAGTGCGTACCTAACGCGTGCTGGTGCGGACCTGATTAGGGGGCCTCTTTTTTAACTGACCCCCTCACTTGCTACGATTAAACTTAATTTGAGAGTGTCCTGCGAGCGACGATTAAGTTTCACTAACAACGGCTAAGGCTGAAATATAGCTTATAATTACGTTCTACGTAGACGTTCAAAGTGCCGTCTGCGAGAGCTCGGGTACTCGATTATTTTAAAGTTATTTCGGTATTGGGCTATGTCTATGTAAAGACGGTTAATATGTTCTAAAACACAATATTCACTTTCGAATGTGAGTTAATAATATCATTGAATTTATAACAATTGTAAGATAACAACTTCTTCAGATATAACCTTTTTTATACATTCAATAAAAAATGTGCAAACATTTCGTAAATTTTACACTGATCTTGAAACATAATTTAATTAAACGTTTATGACTGACCGTAGTATCACGCTTAACTTAATTGTACTGAATTTTTTTTACGTATTTTTAAGGTGCCATAATACTCTTACAATGTAAACTGTTAATACAGTAATGCTACGTAAAATATTAGTATTTTATGTTTAAAAAATAATTATGATAAAAACTTAAAAAGGTAATAACACTTACATATCAGCGCTCAAGAAAACTTTTTATATGACTCCGAAGAGCTCTAATACATTTCAATTCAAATTATATTACTATTAGGTAATATCCCATTGTTCATAATATAATATTTCAACATAATTATTATTGTGCCAATAATATTTTAGATTTCAAATTATATATTGAATAAAAATCTGATCATATCTAGAGACCTGTATTCAACAGCAGACTTCCTGTGACTTACATCGTGGCGATAACATTGAATACAAAAAAGCAGACACAACTAGTGTATGAAAATTAACGAAAAACTTTCTAAGATTCATCTCTACAAATATATTTATTTACAATATAAACTTGAAAAACACAACCCTGTAAAAGGAATACTAAATTAACGACTGGCAACCTTAATATAAGTATCTATGAAACTTAAATACCATCGAAGCGCAAACTTTTAATTTGGACTTCTACTTATAAATATTATAAAATTAAGTCCCCTTTTCTGTCTGTTTGTATGTTATTGATTTTCTCAAAATCTATTTAACGGATTTTTATGTAATTTGGTATGGAGATACTTAAAGACGCGGGGACGATTTTAGGTTACTGTCAATCCCGGGGAAATATATAGCCGGACTTTTAAGCGGAAAACTTGACGCAGGCGAAGCCGCGAGAAAAAGCTAGTTCTAAATAAATGCGATATGAAAAGCAAATTACGAGCAGGCAGTAGGCACAGATATTCGTATCACAGTAAGTTATTTTATTATGTAATTTTCTATCGAAGAATAACTATATTAGGGGCTTGTTCACAAGTTTCAAGTTAATTTTATTTAGCTGCTATCATATTAAACAGTTAAGGCGGATAATACTCATTTTATTAGCATTTATTTGAATACATAGATTAGAGTCTTACTTTTATATTTGGCCGCCTTATACGTTCATGTGACGAGTAACAATTAGTCAAGATTGGGAAACATGCCTTAAACCAAATATAACAAACTAATTAATAACATTTTTTTTATTATGATTTTTAGATCATATAAAATATGACGTATATTATATAAGTATATATTTGTATCACGGTTATATTTACCAGCAATAAATGACACTACTAACACATCCTAAAACGAGTTTGCAAAGACATTATACTGGAAGCAATAAAATCATTCATTATTACACCGAGCGCAGACGATCGTAAATAATTGGTCGGTCGGAGCTATGTACTGTCTCAGATTCAGACCTTTCGTGAGTGAATGGTAAGACCGAATAAGTGAAAGTGCGTTGGTGCTTATGACATAGACGGAGTGTTAAAATAAAGACTGATTTAGAATATTCAGTAAGCTTTACTTTTTTCTAAATCAATTTAGGTGCATTTTATTGTTCCTTTTCTTTCGATTGCGACGTTTGAGTTTTGGTCGACTCGGTCTTTATTGACTGATAGTTTTAGAGTTGTAGATGAAACAAGATGTTAAATAGCAACCTCAGCGTCACCATCATCATTTACAACTCAAAGGTCTCCTCTAAAGATTTCCAGACCGACCTGTTAGAAGCGAGTTCCTTCTAGATCGCTCGCTATAAATAAAAGGGTTGTTTGCTTCCGGCGATTTCAAATATAATCGATTGTGTCACGTTTTTGAGCAAAACAAAATTGTCCGCAAGTTGTCGTGATTTCTATTAAGTCCCAAGAGACCATCATTTCCGCTGGTCGAACATTAAAAGAGGCCGAAAACTTCTGAAAAGATAAAAAGGGGTATATCTACATTTAATATTCTGAAAGACGAATTGTACAAGAAAAGCAAAGCCTTGTTTTAAACGGGATGGAAGCGTACATCGAACTTTCCCAATGATCGGACAAAAAGGAATTTTTCAATATAGATGTTTGGCGCATCTTCTATCATTTATATTTTAGTGTTGGGAACATGGACGGCGTGGAGTGGTATTTATTACAATTAATTATATGTCACTTTATTTAAAATATTAATTTTTATATAAAAAATATTAATATGTTTTGTTCATTTATTAATCATTATAACTATTTTAAAATTTTAAGCGTGATAGACAACAACGATAATATGCTTATTATTATTTTTTAATTTTTCATTCTGCTGAGCGCGAATAATCTTTCGCTATTGTATTGCACCCAAGACAGGTCTCAGTTCTCCAAATGCGATCAATGTTTTAGGCTTTTAAATGTACCTACTACAACCTTTAATTGTTGTTAACATAAACATTTTACACATTCACGTGCCACACCAACACCCACACACACACAGCGAGAGAGAGAGAGAGAGAGAGAGAGAGAGAGAACTCCCCGAAGGAGTATGAAGAGGAGCAAAAAGGGCACCCACTTTTCGCCAAGTGTGTTCCGTCCCGCGATGTGATATGGGGCGAGCCTATCGCCATATCGAGTACAAATTCCAGACTCCTAGCTGATACTGAGCAGAAAAAACCCAAATATCATTGCGCGACCCGGGATTCGATCCCAGGACTTCAGATAACTGTCTTACCGCGCTTGCAGTACAACTACGCCACCGAGGCAATCGTGCATCAGCACGTGCCGAACAGATAAGGGCAAATAATAATTTAAAATAGCAAAATTATTGTATTGCTCCATTCTTTGTGTTATTTGCTTAAACGTTAATCAATCACTATCCAATCATCTATGACGACTATAACATTTGTAGTATATAACAATCCGCACTAGGCCAGCGTAGGACTAAGGCATAATTCCTCTCAGCAGTAGAAGAGGCCCATGCCCAGCAGTGGAACAGTATTTTTATATAACAATATGTGCATGTAATGTTTTCAAAATATTAATAAAGGTTGAGGGAATTAAAAGTATGTTTATTGTTCGACTTTATCTGACTTACATAATACAAGAAATTTCAATTTGTTTAGCATTTGAGTGCATCGTAATAAATTACATAGCCTTGATTAAATTGACATGTATGTCAGCGAAATCAAAATAATAATAGTTAGTCCTTCTTACAAAATAACTAGGAAATAATGAATAACGTCTTTACTCGTTTTATCATATAGGGTTAGAAGAAAAACAAAACTAATATTATAACTTTTTAATAATATAATTTTTTTAAAACATTATTCATAGCAACTCCACAGATTTTTTGTCACCCCATCCAGGTCCGAGAGCAAGAAGCGCTGCTATAGATATTCCTGTTATACATATACGTTCGAGCTGACAAATTAAACGGAACGATAAAATGAGTCGTATTCAACCTCAGATAAACCGTGTAGGCTTAGTTTGCGAATTTGGTCTCGTAATAATTATATAAATAAGTTTTAAAAAGGAGTATCTAATTTATCTATACTCTATATTATAGTATAAAGTTGCAGACTTTGTTTGTTTGTTTGAACACGCTAATTTCATGAGCTGTTGGTTCGAATTAAAATTTACTTAAATGCTGGATAGTTCATTTATCGAGCATTATATAACATCAAGCTATGACTAAAAGAAGCGGAGCATTAATAAAAAATGTTGCACAAACGGGGCAAATTTATTCCTTTTATGAGCTTCCGGTGCGTGCGCGGCGTAAACGGTTAAAGTTGTGCAACAATCATGTATGACGGAATTGTTCCTGTTAAAGAGTTCTAAAAATATATTATAACACTAAGTCACTTGCTGCATGGCAAGAGCAGGCATTATTGATGTAGTTTGAGATTCGGGAAAAGACATAGGCTACTTTCTATCCCGGGAAAATATAGAGCGTGACTTTTATCCCGGAAAACTCGCACGCGGATAAATCTGCGAGCAAAAGCTATAATTATACTAACAATGTATTACCGAAAGAAATTTATATAGATGGAATCATTACGGCAAAAATTGGTACGCATCATATTAAGTTTAATAATAACATATTTTCTCTTTTATACACTAATTTTATTGACGCCAAAGTTTGTGATATTTGTAAGATTAACAGTACATGCATAATAACCATTGAATGAATGAACACATATCAACTTCTGAATTAATTTGAAATATATTTCTGAAATAACGTAGCTTTTATTTCCAGTTTGGACATAGAGTCGTCAGCAGAGGTTATACAATTATAAAATTATAGACGTAAACAACATATACAGAGATACCCTATTGCTAGTAAAGGGTGTTTGCAATAAAGGGTTGTGAAATGTAGAAATCTGCGCATGGGTAAGGGCAGGGAGAGATATCGCGGGGTTGGATGGACGAAGGAAGATCTCACGGTCAAAATACTTGCGTGTTTTGTTTTTATTTTTAGATATAAACGTGCCTTGGTCAGTTGGCAGTTCGTTAACGGTGCAGTAATAATTAATTTAATTTATGTCGTGTTCATTTTTATCTTCTTTTCTTTTGATTTTACAGATCAATAAGGGACTGGCTGTAAGATGCCCTAGCATTAGCGATTTCAGCGT
This sequence comes from Manduca sexta, assembly GCF_014839805.1. Lineage (NCBI taxonomy): Eukaryota > Metazoa > Arthropoda > Insecta > Lepidoptera > Sphingidae > Manduca > Manduca sexta. The sequence goes on along the minus strand of NC_051141.1, from coordinate 4,440,448 downwards.
GGAATTAAGAAAACATAATCTGAGCATTAGTTAGATTGATACGTTTAAATGGTTAAATAAGTACTCCAAATGCTAGTTTCTATGAATAAAAACAGTATCTAAAAGTTATTTTTATGTTTTCCGTTTATAAATAAATGTATGACTGGCTAAATAAAAAAAATGTTTTCAATACCTGTTGTCATGTATTAATTTTGGTTATACTTTTCCTTTTTCCCTTGGCAAAATATTCAATTTACTTACCCATAAAAAGTTTAGTTTAAGTAGTTAAATTAACAAACATAATATTATATTGAGAACCGTGTTACGGATTTTATACTACTAAATTAAACATTTTCATAAGAAATATAAATATAATGCATTGGGTTACATTTATCTTATGGTGGTCCAACCCACATCTACCTAATTAAATTATGGAAAATGAAATTTTCGTCGATTATTATGACTACATATCATAAAAACTAACAAATGGGTATCTATAGAACTTTATACGAAGATGCGCATCTGAAATAAAACTAAAGTTAGCTATCAATTTTCCTATTCAAGAAATAACTTCACATGTTGTACAATAATGCCATCTGTGCCATCGTATTAGGACTACGTATTAAACTACTGTAATATAAATCTATTGGTTATCTGATTGTTACTTAGATGGCGCTTACCACAATTATTTGTACTACCTGTTTTATTCTTATCATTATACTATTGTGATTACTATGACTTTACAGTTGGTTATTTATGACAGTGTTAAACATTCTTAGGACATATTTATAATAGATTTCTTTGTATTCAATTTGCCACGAATTTGGACAAGCATTAGTTTTATAAGAATCCATTAGATGTCTCTAATTGTCTATGCCTTAAATATTTCAGTTTACATTTATTTCCTTATCTGAAAGATTTTATACTAAAATATATTATAATTAGATATTATAAACTTCTGATGATAATAACCTAGCGCGTGTTATAATAATGATTGAGTATTAATACACTCCTGACTTCTGAAAGTGATCAAAGCTGTATGATAAATTAATTTTAATATAAATTTTCATTACTACCTATTATGTATTAATTATAAATGAAATTATAATATGTACATTTTCATATAATATTCTTTTATTACAATGACAAATGTCAATCATACAATTTACTTTTTAGTGACCATAGAGTGGCCACGAACACAACAGTTTCCTCCCCCCTCAAATGAACATAGTTTTTTACTTATTCTTTAGAACGTAAGTCCAGGATCTGGTCCACGTGACGTTTGTGTACTTCGCCACTCTCTGTTCTGATTAAATAGTGTAGGTGACCTAGGACTTTCTCGATTCTGCCAAATTCCCACTTGTCACGGCCTGTGTAGTCCCTAAACTGCACCTTACGTCCAATCTCGAATTTCCTGGTTACAACGGAATATGATCTCGCCGTCTCTCTCGCTACCTTCCCTCTGAATTTGACATGTAGAGCGGTGCGTACTTCTCTACCGAACATTAGCTCGTATGGGCTCTTGCCACTGCTGACGCTAGGGGTCCTTAGCAAATGTTCCTTAATGTCTCGTAGCTGCTCATGTATTGTACCAGGCCCAAAACGGGCAGCATGCAGTGCCTTTTTAATCGTCTGTACGAATCTCTCTGCCTGTCCGTTAGTAGCTGGATGGTAAGGTGCTGAAGTTTTATGTATGACTCCCGTATTCTTCAGGAATGACTCAAATTCATTTGATACAAACTGTCGACCATTATCCGATACTAAGGTGAATGGTACTCCAAATGTTGTGAATAAATCCTTCAGTTTATTTATACACCATGAGCTAATGGTAACCTTCGTCGGTATAATCTCCACCCACTTACTGTATGCATCAACTATTATAAATAAGGAATATCCTTTAACAGGGCCCGCAAAATCGATATGTATCCTCTGCCACGGACCAGATGGTTTTCCCAGTGATGTACTTGTACCGGTGTTGGTTGGTTTTGGTTTAATCGGCATTCACGACATTGACTTACTAGACTTTCTATGTCTTTATCTATATTTTTCCAATAAACATAACTACGGGCAAGTAATTTCATTTTAACAATTCCCAAATGACCTTTATGCAGTTCGTTTAGTACTGTGTTTTTCAGACTAGCCGGTATCATAACCCTGGTACCTTTTAGTATACACCCATCTTGCACAGTAAGCTCGTTGTCATTATAACCATATCTTTTAACACTTGTGCCCGTCATCAGTGCTTTCATCAGTGTATCATAATCCATGTCTTTCGTGGTTTCTTCAGCTATCTTTTTTCGGTCGATTGTAATGGTGTTCATTTGGTTTCTCTGAAAAACGCTACAAGCGTCAATAATATTCAAGGCTATTTTATCTACCGGAAATCGAGATAAGTAGTCTGCGTTACTATTGCCACTCGATGTTCTGTATTCAATCGTATAGTCAAAACCAGATAGAAAATGGGCGTAGTGAAAAAGCCTCATAGTACTCATTGCCGGTAATGTTTTATGGGGATGAAATATTATAGTGAGCGGTTTATGATCTGTAATTAATATGAACTTCCTTCCGTAACAGAAATTGAAAAACTTTTAAGTCCCCAGAAGATAGACGTCGCTTCCTTGTCAATTTGGCTGTATTTCTTTTCACTTGATGTGAGTGAACGAGATGCGAATGCGATTGGTCTATCGGAGCCGTCAGGCATTCTATGTGACAGAATGGCGCCAAGTCCTGTCGGGGATGCATCTGTAGCGAGTACTACTGGTTTATTGGGATCGAAGTGCATTAGTACCCTTTCACTGATAATTTCTTTTTTATCTTGTCGAAACTCTCTTGACATCTCATGGTCCAATCGAATTCTGTACCTTTCTTTAGCAAAGAATTCAAGGAATTCGATATTGAAGCTAAGTTTGGTATGAATTTATTATAATAATTTGCCATGCCTAAAAATGTTCTGAGTTCGTCAATGTTTTTAGGGCGTTCGGCGTCCAGAATTGCTTTAACTTTGTCTCTGTTTTTATGTAACCCATTTTTATCAATCGTATGTCCCAAATAGTTAATGCTCTTCTTAAAAAAAATGACATTTCTCCTTATTTAATTTTAAATTATATTCTTGTAATTTTTGAAGAACTTGACGTAGTCTTGCTAAGAGTTGATTTTCTGAAGATCCTTGAATTATGATATCATCAAAAACATTTTACTCCTGCCAATCCTTGCAGCAATCGATCCATAAATTTTTGCCACAAGTTAGGTGCTACCTTAACACCAAACATCAAACGGTTAACTTTGAATGAACCCTTATGTGTACTTATTGTCTGCATCATGGCGCTCTCCTCATCCATCATCATGTGTAGGTACGCCTGGCTGACGTCCAATGTGCAAAATATCTCACCACCATTCATTTCTACGAGTATGTCTTCAATTATCGGTATTGGGTATTGGTCGTCTTTGATGACCTTATTTAATGTAACTTTGTAGTCGGCGCATAGACGTATACTTCCATTTGGTTTAACTATCGGAACTACAGGAGTTCCCCATTCAGAGTTGTCTATTTTCGTAATAACTCCTTGTTGACACAAGCGATCTATTTCCGTGTCAACCTTTTCCTTTAGAGCGTACGGTATACGTCTTGGTTTAATAAAAATTGGTGTAGCTCCCTCTTTTAAAGAAAAATTTGCCTTGTAGTTAGGTATACAGCCAAGAGTTCCATCGAAAACCTTTGAATATTCAGCCAATAATGAGTCAAGTTTCGTATCAATATTAGATCGTATATTGTTGATATTGGCTAAATTGAGATTTGTAAGTCTAATCCATGATCGACCAAATATAGGTTCAACGTTTTGTTTGATAATATATAGCTTTCCGCTGAAAAATTGCTGTTTATATTTGCATGTCACGTATACTACTCCGACCGGTTTGATTAATTCTCCTGTATAAGTTTTCATGATAATGTCAGTTTTGAATATTTTTGTATCGAGGTTTAATGCCTTAAAATCTTTATAAGATATTGATGATAGAGCTGCTCCCGTGTCTACCTCCATCTCAACAATTTTGTCGTTAATGTGGATCTTAATCATATATTTGTCGTTGATGATTGATCTAATGACGTTCATGTTCCATGGTATACCAACATCGACAATCGACTCCTCGTTCATATCCTGGGCTACATCCTCAGCATGCACCTCCACGTGCTCAGATTGGACCAAATGGTTGCCCCTGAACGGGTGTAAACATACACGAGCTAAATGGCCCTTTCTTTTACATTTATAACATGTATCGTTAATACATCTACAATTATTAGCTCTGTGGCCTTCACTTCCGCAACGAAAACATTTCCCTTTTATGTCTTTTACTGTTATAACTTGTCTTTTGAATGGGGTTTTCTTATTTAATTGTTGCATTTGATGACTTATATGAGTAGCTTTTGATATGTAAGAACTGTCACACTTTGCTGTTTCTATAGCTGTTGCTGTACGTATGAGATTTGGTAAGTCAGTTACATCGGTACTCTGAAGAATTTTAGCACGTGCGTCATTGTCTTTAAGACCTCGGACAAATTGAAGTGTGATAAAATTATCAGCAATCGATTTATTGCAGTGTTTGCATTTAAAATCACAATCTTGTGCTAAACGTTTTAATTGTGCTGTATATTCTATAATCGATTCATTCTCCTCTTGTGTCCTTGTAATGAATTTGTGTTGAGTTGCCCACATGCTTGGTTTTGGGTCCAAGTAATCATCTAAAATTTTAATAAGTTCGGCGTAACCGACATCAGATGGTTCTTTTGGTGCACATAGATCGTATGCTCTTTGATGTAGTTCTGGAGGAATAGAACTTAAAAGCATGTACATTTTGGTTTGGTTGTCATGGCAATTATTTAAAAGCAAAAACATTTCTAATCTTTTGTAAAATTTATAAAACTTTCTTTTTCTTGTAATGGTTGAAACATTATCTTCGGTACTACCGTTTCACTGCTTCGAGCGTATGTAGATGTAGGTGTTGCGTAGTATGGTGTAGAAATAGATGTTGTAGGGCGTAAATCCTGTAACCTTACTTGTAGCTGTACTATCAATTCTTCAGTTATATATCTTTCTTCTATTTCCACCTCCACCTGATCATCACATTCTATTATCGATTCAATTTCCGTTTGAATTTGGTCGAACTTCTTTTGATAAGTTGTCAAATGTTCTAGTCTTGCTTTTAATTCGTAGTCTGGAATTTCTTGTTCATTTTGTATTAAATAGTTTTGTAATTTTTTAAGCTGCCCCTTATAGAGGCTCGTATTCTTCGAAGTTTTTGTAGTTCCATATCCTCGTCGCCAATATTATGTATTAATTATAAATGAAATTATAATATGTACATTTTCATATAATATTCTTTTATTACAATGACAAATGTCAATCATACAATTTACTTTTTAGTGACCATAGAGTGGCCACGAACACAACACTACCATAAATCAGTATTTATCTTCCATATAGGTGTCGGTTCAATTTCCGATAGAATTTAGAAACAAATGACTCCGAAAATATTGGATCCAATATTAGGTACTAACTTTTATTTATATATAAATAAATTAGTTTTATGAGATTTAGTAAACTTTTATACATATAAATCAGTAATAAATATTATTATATTTGTCTATTTTTTGTTTTTTCCATAAAATACAATATTTTGTTGAAGTGTACTATATTTTTGTGCAACTCAAGCTATAGTGTAATTTTGTTCCCCGGAAAATATTTATCCAAGGCAAACTTTTTCACACGTGACCAAACAAAAAGTAGTTAGTTACATAGGTATTCAACTTGTAGGTAAACAAGTCGGTAGTTTAAGTGACTGACTTAGAAAGGGTGATCCGGGAAATCGCCCACGAGAGGCCTCGCGCGGTGCCTTTTTTTATTGATTTGAATGACGAGACCAGCTTGCCGTTCTCCATAAGTTAAGCAATACGATCGCCCATGAACAATAGAAACACCATCCAACACCTTGAATTATAAAGTATTGTTTGCTATTCCACTACGCTCACCATCATGAAGCATAGGATGTTAAGTTTTATTATGTCCATTAGTTATACTGGCTACAATGTCCTCCAAACCGGAACTCAACAGTGACGACACACTGTTGCTTGGCGGCTGAAATAAACATTACGGTATTACTTACCCAGGTGGACTCTCACATATGAGAGATCTATCACCAGAGAGCTGACGATCTTTTTAAATACACCACCCTGTTAACTAATAAACTATCAGCTTACTCTTTTATTCATAAACGTTATTTATCTAACGACGGAGCATTGCTGTGATAACAAGCCTGTTTTTCAGTGCCGACGGCATGGCAGCCTTCGCAGTGCGTAGACATAGGGCTGTTGTGATTGCCTTATATTGAGATACAACTTTAATCTAGTTGGCTGTCAGATAAACAAAGCTGAATAAACAGCAAGCCTTAATGAATAAGGGGGTAAGAAACTAATATTTTTTCTTAAATCGGGAAACTTCTTTTTTACTGTACCCGTCCGGCTTTTCGGCTAAATCATTGTTGGAAGGAAAAAGCTATGAAACTAGTTAATTTCATTTACAGATTTTTACTCGTGCCGCAAGAGTTGAGTAGGAGCTAGCCAACTAGTAGATGTTGATGACTTTAGATTTGAGGTTGCTCAGGGTTTTTGTTGCCATACCTTAGTTGTACTCTTAATGAGATCGTTAGCCCATGTTTTTATTCCGCTGTTACTTGGTATTACATAATATAAGGTTGATTAATGACGACCATAATAGTCCGGTCAAGTCCGCAAAAAATAGGGTTTAAGCAAGGATATACAACTCAGCTATAGAACTGTAAGTATACACAGTATAATCAGTTATAGAAGATAGATAGTAAGACTTCTAACTCTTTGAGTCTAGTTTAAAATAATTCGCATAGAGCTAAAACTTGGCACGAACTGATGGCCGTTGGGGCGGAAAAGTTCTGGAGTGGCGACCACGAACCGGAAGACGCAGCGTAGGCAGGCTCCCCACGAGATGGACCGACGACCTGGTGAGGGTCGCCGGAGTCCGACGGATGAGGGCGGCCCAGAACCGGTCCCTGTGGCGCTCAATAGGCCTATGTCCAGCAGTGGACGATTCCCGGCTGAAATGATGACGATGACGAATGCTTCAAATACCATTAAATGGAAGGTGAAAAGTCATCGATCTCACATAGTGTTATACAATAATAATCAATTATTAATCTTGAATATAACTTGTATCGGTGATTACCGCGTCAATTACTGAATGGATCCCTGTCAACGTCAGCCGAAACTTAACCTCCGTATATAATAATTAATCATTGTTTTCAAAAAGTATTTCGATATGTGATCAGTAATATCCTTTTAATGACTTTTCAGTCTATCGATAATGGAACGTTCAATTTTAGTGACAGATGTCATTCTCGACTTCAATAACTCTGACGTAAAGTTCATAGTTAAATAAAAGCGAAGTTGTTCGATTTCAGATACATCATGTGGAAGCGACATTTATGTACGAGGTAGTTTCTAGGGTTCCGTACCTCAGAAACCTCTACGGGATCACTTTTGTCCGTCTGTCTTTAAGTCAAGGCCCGTATTGTCAAAATCCCATAGACGTATCAAGTTGAATATTACATCAAATACTCGGGTATACACTATACAGTACCTTTCCGTTGTGAAAAAAAACTTATAAGTTAACGTGATTAAAAGTTATGACCGTTTATGTAACATATTTTGCGATTTTACAAGGGAATCAGAACTTAGGGTTGTTACCCTAGACCTAGAATCATGAAATTAGGCGAGAAGCAACGTCTCATATCATACTCTGCAGGAAAGGCACACTCTCTTGCTTTGGACACATAGCTCGCAAAAACGACAGCCTCGAAAAATAATATTGACGGGAAAAATGGTTAGCGCCCTCGTGGGAGACCATCGGCTAAATGGACTGAACAAATCACTAAACCTTTGCAACTTAAGCTACACCATGCAATTTACGCCGCTGATGATAGAACCAGAGAGAGGGTAGACTCAGCCTATTGCAGACACGATCCTCAGCATTGAGGGAACGACTGGATGGATGGATAGTACGTCTCATAGCACATGTAAAGTCAAAATTTGAAAACCATAAATAAAAAAGCGCATTACTTATTACAAACTTATTATTTGGAGTTGGTGCAATAACTGTCTAGAGACCGAACCGAAACGTTAAGTGTGTCAACTTTAACTTATATATATATACTTACTTCACTTACCTTGCCAACAAATTCCTACAGAACCCTCGGTACGCGAGTGCAACTTGCACTTGTCCGTTTTTTTATTTATAGAAAAGATCACGTTTATTTAGTATTGCTAAGTTGGTAAGAGACTAAGTTTGTAGACTGCCTCGGTGGCGTAGTTGTATTGCACGTCCGGTACAATAGCGCTCTGAGGTCCTGGGTTCGAATCCCGGGTCGGGCAAATTGATATTTGGGTTTTTCTGTTCAGTATCAGCCCGGAGTCTGGAATTTGTGCCCGATATGGCGATAGGCTCGCCCCCTATCACATCATGGGACGGAACATACTTGGTGAAAAGTGGGTGCCCTAGTTGCGTTCTCTGCATACCCCCTTCGGGGATAAAATGCGTGATGTTATGTATGTATGTATATGTATGTATGCTAAGTTGGTTACTTTTTCGTATTCAATATTAAGGTCTCGTCCATATTTGAAAAATTATGAGAATAAATTTTTACGATGCGCGCGCACACCTTCACAAAAACCGACACTATGAAATTAGCTAGTCATCAGTTAAATTATCACATTATTAGTTAATATGTAATAAGTGTTGGTACAAATAAATTATTAATAGATGCAAACAATCATTATTAAAGACCGGAAGAATTATTTAAAGATATTTAAATCAAATTTATTAACCTAGATAATGCTAATAAAACTTTCTTTCAATGTATTAAATACCTTTTTTTCTATTATTAATGTCGATTTCTCTACAAACATAGCGTAACGCGATGGTTAACATTTTTAAGAAATATTTTTATCTTGTTACGCCAAAGAAGTATAACTTACGTGCGTAATGCGTATATAAGTACACACGCATACAAAACCAACTACTATTTATATCAATGATAGTCGTCGAATAGTCATCATATACAATAGAGTAAAGTCGTAAATATCTTATTATGATTATAATATTTTATTGAGAGAGCCCCAACGAACTTGCTTGCGAATACACCTCTCTTGTTTAGTAACTATAGAGCCCAATAGATGGCGCGACCGTAGAAATACATCGCGCTATTGAGTTGTTGCAGGCCGAGAATAACACGTAAGCTCAGAAACGCTTCAGTTTATTCCAGTTAATCGTACTTATAACGTTAAATATAATAACATTGAGCCACCAAAATTTTTGAAGTGCTCTTTAGCGTCACTGACGTAACAGAGCGCTGTATTTGACAAGAAAAATGTGTCTCTAATAAAGATATTAAACTATATGTTAGTTAGATAGACCAGACAACGCCACATTTGTGCGCTCCAAAAGTTATTACCAATTGGTAACAATTCGCTGTCTTATTTGAAATGTTCGTATGACAAGATATCGCAGCGTCCTTAGATATTACTACAAAAATGATATTTACAGAAAATATGCTAATATGTGCATAAACACGTGCAAATCATGATATTGGAAAATATTAGAAGGAAATATTTTAGTTTAATGTTTTGCTATTTCACGGTAAAATAAGTAGCCATAACATAAGCGCAAAACCTTTGTATTACAATCTTCCCTATTACTCTTTGTACTATTGTCATTAAATTTCTTTTATTTTCTAATGTTCCGCTCAACTTCCTTAATTTTTTCTTTCATAAGGACCTGTTACTGGCCATTAACATAAAAAAAAGGAAAAGAATTAGCGAAATGCCAACGTATCCGTTCACGCGTGATACGTTGACTAAGGGAAATAGACATTTATATATTATATATAGAAAATGCACGATATAAATCTGAAATAGGTAGTATATAATCATGATATCTTTGCTCTTATACTCAACGAAGTGCAACGATTTCTAGACGTGGGTGCAAATATTTTCGGTTCACTTAATCTTTCATATTGTGTGTGAATAAAACGATATTAGTTGCAGGAAACTCCAAGTCTTAATGCTTCCTGTAGTTGAGAATATCCGTTCTTGTTATTAATATCCGGCCTTCTTAGAGGAGCAGAACTCACTTATTAGGTACTGTGAAGGCACTTTGCTGTTTTCGGTAGAATAAATATAATAGAGGTTTCCAATTTTTTTTTTCTCATAGTGGCCTTTCAAAATTTTGTTGGTTCCGGTGGACTTTTATTGTTTTCGCAGAGAGTGCATTACAACTACCGCCCAGCCACCGCGGCGGGCGTTTGGACATTTAGGTTGGAGTCAACGTGCCTCTTACGACTCCTAGCAATATTATCTGCCTACATTGATAGAAGCCAAGCCAACATTTTAGTACTTTACTATCAAATCAGATAAATTTTCATGGATCCTGCTTGCGAATTATGGATCCCCATGTTTTAGTCACGCCAACACAGACCCCCGTCAAGTCTCCTGTGTACCCTGGGGTTCACCTGGACCACTTTGGGAATCAATGATCTAGATACTAATTTACGATCGCAAAGCCCTATCGATGCGATTCAACTGTTAATTTGACAGATAATCACAGTGTAATCACATTAATGGGATATTATTTATGTCAAGGCCACTGGTTTTTGTACAACAGGTTTTCTGTTCTTGTAGGATTATTTGCTAATACTGGTGGTAGGTGATATGACTGGCTATCTAGTACATACCACCGCACCGTCTATTTCTACCGCCAAGCAATAGTGTGCTTGGTCATGCATTAACTGTTGTATTCAGATTTGAAGGATATTTTAGCCAACGTTAATACTAGGCATATTGAGACTCAAACATTATGTCTGGTTGACGAGCGCAGTGGAGTGTCGCGCTGTATTTTATTATAATTCGAAATTCTGTATGGGTTCCTAATGTTTAAGGGCGGTCATATTGCTCACCATCAGGCGAGAAGGATGCTCGTCTCGTCATTCAATAAAAAAACATTATTAATATAATACAGTATTAAACTGTTTATATTTTAGTGAATTCTTTTGTTAATAATGAAAATTATATTCTAAATCGTACCGTGGTCTTGGATCGTTGCATAAATTGATTGCAGCTTTTGAAATATCTCTGTATACGTAACAACGCGTAAACACTCACTAAGGAAACATTTCATAAACGATTTCGTAGTAAATTCTAATTCCTATAACACCTTATTAATAATATTAAATCGAAAGATTGTGAAAACGTTATGATGTTTGTAAGTAAACACAGAAAGCTCTAGACGAATTTGTATAAAAATTAATAATTCAATATAACATTTATAGGTTTCTTTTTATCTCATAAAAACATTGAATTAGTTACAAGTGAGTGAATAAGACTTGCTGAAGCAATAGGAAAATCAAATTTCTTATTGTATAATTAACGAATATCGACTTTTACGGCTATTGTTACAACAGATTGTTCTAAAAATCTTTTAACCGCATTAATAACTTCTTTAACGGCTGTTTTCAATAAACGATACCGTAACTTCGACAGAACACTTGAATTTATTAATTTTGTATAATAGACTAAAATTTTCCATCGCACCGTGGAATATTTTCCATCGCAACGTGTTTGATGTTTATTATTCCGTTGGTATTTATAAATGCTTGTGTTAAGTGCTGACTGCTTCGGTGGTACTGCATGCGCGATACGACAGCGCTCTGAGGTCCTGGGTTCAAATTCTGATTCAGGCAAAGTGATGTTTGGGCTTTTCTGTTCAGTATCAGTCCGGAGTCTGGAATTTGTGGTCAATATGGCTCGCCTCTTATCACATGGGACGGAACACACTCGGCGAAGAGTGAGTGCCCTGGTTATCCCCTCCATACCCTTTCGGGGATAAATGCGTGTTCTTGTGTGTGTGTGTGTGTGTGTGTGTGTGTGTGTGTGATGCTAAGTGTTGGTATATTACACCGAGGTTAACTTAATGACATGTTTAGTATTACCTATTTTTAACTATAGACTCAAAAGAGGGATTATATTTAATGTGTGTATCTGTTTATATGTGTGAGCATCTGTATGTCTTTTTGTATATGTTGTCTTTGAAATCGTAGCTTTCAAGCGAATAGACCGACTTTGACACGGTTTTTATTTTAAAGCTGATATGATCGAAATGGTTCTGAGGTGTTATATGAAGATTAATAATTATGAGTATATATATGAAGATTTGTTTATTAAAAAGATCAGTTCATTTCCTACCATCACCGTTCCGATTGATTTGAAAAGTGTACTGCTATTACAAAACATGGAAAGCTTGAGTTGATGCATCATCAAGTAGTTTGCGGGATAGCTTACTCTTTAGCAATTTATAGAAATCTATGGGCTCATAATAAAAAAATCTGTAAGCGAAACATATATCGTAACGATGAGTTTGTTGCTAGGATATGTCTTTCCCATACATTTTCTTTGTTTTCTATAGCGTTAACGATTATGGGAAGACATATTGGCTACGACTTCTGACCTCATGTACTAAATGAACAGTTTAGTTATTCATACTACATTTTACATCGAAAAATATTGCACGTGATAGAAATCGTGCAAGGTTTAATAAAAAAAATGAACAAATAAAAATATTCAAAACATATTTTTTAAAATATTTATCTTTATCAATACCGCGCTGAAACTTATGACGTCACTCAGAATTGTTTTGAATATAAAGGAAGCTCTTCAAATTGTATTCGGTTAGGTGCACAATGAACAAACTTACGTTTTACCGCCACTTTTATCGGATATTTACGTGAGTTGCCAAGTCTGGGGTTCTCGAAGGCATTCGAATGTTTTACATATTTTAAACTGTTGTAGCGGAAAATGATGTTGGATAAGGGATTAAAATTGACGTGAATAAAATGAAACATAATTAAATGTGTGACTGAGATGGCTTGGTATATTTTTATCATTTGAGTTGTATTTACTATAAATATTTAGATGTATATGGTAGAAATATTAGAGGTAGTTTTAGAGAATTTAATAGAGAACGCGTGTTCATTTCCTTTTAAATACTTACTTTGATTTATACAAAACATTTATCAAATTAATCAAATCTTGGTATCAAATTGATAGTAACAGGAAGAACGGCTGTACGCATTTCGATGCAGTTGCAACTTAATCCATAAAGAGAACATTAAACATACGCTATAAACAATATACAAAAATGAACTCGCGGGTGTATAAAAGTACAACAAACAACATTTGTTTTAATGAAAACATGATTATATAGTTAATTTCTGCATTGATCAAGCACAGTGTCATTCTCGGTCCGCTTCGAGTTCCAGCGCTATTAAGTGTCCAAGCTCATTGCTTTAAACGCTTTTTAAAATCCCGTTTCCCCTCGCCTCTTATTTTGTAACACTTGAAAAAATAAAGCTTTTCTTTTTTACGAATATTATTTATTGTGCGATGACTAAAAAGTACTAAGCCTTTCGAACTAGTGTAGTACAGTGTAGTGCATAATTACAATGAACAAATCATAGTGTCAGTGCTACGTAGATACAACACGCGAACAAAGTTTTGTTTTATGTTACCAGACTTTAAGAATGTGCCTAGAACATTATTGTGAGTTGTAGTAAACTTAAAACCTAGAAAATTGAGTTAGAATTGTATTACTTATTAGTTTTATAGACTAGATAGGAATTTACTGTTAAAACCTGGTTGTTACAACAAATGATAATAAAAACAATATCGTTTGTGCCTACGTTCTTGTTTGTTAGAGCTCGTTTGAGATAGGTGCCAGATATAGCGATAGGCTCGCCTCCTATCACATCATGGGATGGAACACACATGGTGCAAATTGGTTGCACCAGTTGCGGCCCTGCCTACCCCTTCGGAGAAAAAACGAGAGTGTATTATAATTTTTCATCAGTAAAT